>NW_023996066.1:0-52500 GCF_015586225.1 Lucilia sericata | reverse complement strand
ACGAAAAAAGTCATAAAAAAGAATAAATAATCTCATCATGTGTGTGTTTTTGATGTGTGTGAAGTGCTAAAGGGAGACGACGCTAAAAAAAGATGAACTCGTGCATTATTTTAACATACTCACACATTCTTACTTTTTTTTTAGTTTTTTGTTTTTATATTAATAAATTAATTGCAAAGACAGCAAGCAGCATCAGTAGCTGTAGCTCCAAACGGGAGCAACAACAACAAAAATAAAATAAATAAAGAAAACAACAACTGCTGCTGCATCATCACTACCACCATTGCTGACATCGTAATGGAGATCATTATAATAATGATGATGATGTTGATGCTAGCTCATGATCATCATTATTAACATCATCATTAACGGCAACATCAACCGACCACGACACAGTAGCATAACAATATTATTCCTACACACACATTTATGTATTTACATACCCACTGTGTTTGAAGATGAATAAGGGATTGATTCTATTTAAGTGGAGGATGGCTATTTTTTGTGCAATGAAGAGGAATGATGAATAGGAAGGTCGTGGGAAGGTTAACGTAGAAAAAAAGATGGATTTTTATTTGGAGAAGATCTTTAGCGCACTTCTAGTTTGGTTCTAGTACGATTCTAGTTTTGTTCAAGTTATGTTCTAGTTCTGTTTTAGTTCTGTTTTAGTTCTGTTCTAGTTCGTTTCTAGTCCAATTCTAGTTCAGTTCTAATTCTGTTCTAGTTCAGTTCTGATTTTGTTCTAGTTCAGTTCTTGTTCTAGTTCAGTTCTAGTGTTGTTCTAGTTCAGTTTTATTTAATTTTTAGTTCAGTACTAGTTCAGTTCTAGTTCTGTTCTAGTTCAGTTCTAGTTCAGTTCTAGTTCAGTTCTAGTTCAGTTCTAGTTCAGTTCTAGTTCAGTTCTAGTTCAGTTCTAGTTCAGTTCTAGTTCAGTTCTAGTTCAGTTCTAGTTCAGTTCTAGTTCAGTTCTAGTTCAATTCTAGTTCAATTCTAGTTCAGTTCTAGGTTAGTTCTAGTTCAGTTCTAGTTCAGTTCTAGTTCAGTTCTAGTTCAATTCTAGTTCAATTCTAGTTCAGTTCTAGTTCAGTTCCTAGTTCAGTTCTAGTTCAGTTCTAGTTCAGTTCTAGTTCAGTTCTAGTTCAGTTCTAGTTCAGTTCTAGTTCAGTTCTAGTTCAGTTCTAGTTCAGTTCTAGTTCAGTTCTAGTTCAGTTCTAGTTCAGTTCTAGTTCAGTTCTAGTTCAGTTCTAGTTCAGTTCTAGTTCAGTTCTAGTTCAGTTCTAGTTCAGTTCTAGTTCAGTTCTAGTTCAGGTTTCTAGTTCAGTTCTGGTTCAGTTCTAGTTCAGTTCTAGTTCAGTTCTAGTTCAGTTCTAGTTTAGTTCTAGTTCAGTTCTAGTTCAGTTCTAGTTCAGTTCTAGTTCAGTTCTAGTTCAGTTCTAGTTCAGTTCTAGTTCAGTTCTAGTTCAGTTTCTAGTTCAGTTCTAGTTCAGTTCTAGTTCAGTTCTAGTTCAGTTCTAGTTTCAGTTCTAGTTCAGTTCTAGTTCAGTTCTAGTTTCAGTTCTAGTTCAGTTCTAGTTCAGTTCTAGTTCAGTTCTAGTTCAGTTCTAGTTCAGTTCTAGTTCAGTTCTAGTTCAGTTCTAGTTCAGTTCTAGTTTCAGTTCTAGTTCAGTTCTAGTTCAGTTCTAGTTCAGTTCTAGTTCTGTTCTAGTTCAGTTCTAGTACTGTTCTAATTCTGTTCTAGTTCTGCTCTAGTTCTGTTCTAATTCTGTTCTAGTTCTGTTCTAGTTCTGTTCTAGTTCTGTTCGAGTTCTGTTCTAGTTCTGTTCTATTTCTGCTCTAGTTCTGTTCTAATTCTGTTCTAGTTCTGTTTTAGTTCTGTTCTAATTCTGTTCTAGTTCTGTTCTAGTTCTGTTCTAGTTCTGTTCTAGTTCTGTTCTAGTTCTGTTCTAGTTCTGTTCTAGTTCTGTTCTAGTTCTGTTCTAGTTCAGTTCTAGTTCAGTTCTAGTTCAGTTCTAGTTCAGTTCTAGTTCAGTTCTAGTTCAGTTCTAGTTCAGTTCTAGTTCTGTTCTAGTTCAGTTCTAGTACTGTTCTAATTCTGTTCTAGTTCTGCTCTAGTTCTGTTCTAATTCTGTTCTAGTTCTGTTCTAGTTCTGTTCTAGTTCTGTTCTAGTTCTGTTCGAGTTCTGTTCGAGTTCTGTTCTATTTCTGTTCTAGTTCTGCTCTAGTTCTGTTCTAGTTCTGCTCTAGTTCTGTTCTAATTCTGTTCTAGTTCTGTTTTAGTTCTGTTCTAATTCTGTTCTAGTTCTGTTCTAGTTCTGTTCTAGTTCTGTTCTAGTTCTGTTCTAGTTCTGTTCTAGTTCTGTTCTAGTTCTGTTCGAGTTCTGTTCTAGTTCTGTTCTATTTCTGTTCAAGTTCTGCTCTAGTTCTGTTCTAGTTCTGCTCTAGTTCTGTTCTAATTCTGTTCTAGTTCTGTTCTAGTTCTGTTCTAGTTCTGTTCTAGTTCTGTTCTAGTTCTGTTCTAGTTCTGTTCTAGTTCTGTTCTAGTTCTGTTCTAGTTCTGTTCTAGTTCTGTTCTAGTTCTGTTCTAGTTCTGTTCTAGTTCTGTTCTAGTTCTGTTCTAGTTCTGTTCTAGTTCTGTTCTAGTTCTGTTCTAGTTCTGTTCTAGTTCTGTTCTAGTTCTGTTCTAGTTCTGTTCTAGTTCTGTTCTAGTTCAGTTCTAGTTCATTTCTAGTTCAGTTCTAGTTCAGTTCTAGTTCAGTTCTAGTTCAGGTCTAGTTCAGTTCTAGTTCTAGTTCAGTTCTAGTTCAGTTCTAGTTGAGTTCTAGTTCATTCCTAGTTCATTTCTAGATCAGTTCTAGTTCAGTTCTAGTTCAGTTCTAGTTTGCTTCTGGTTAATTTTAAGCTTATTTTTGTTTCATTCTTTAATCAGTAATATTTCATCGGATTCTTTCCCCATTATGTTGCAATCTTAATGGAATGAATGAAAGTCTTATAAGAACCATAATGAATCATATTCAAAAATTGAGTACTAAAGCAAAATTTACAAAATATAAATACAAACTTAACGTCATAATAATTGCATAGATAACAATCTAAATAGAAAAAAATAAACTAAATGAATACTTAACCAGAAGATCGGAAAAGATGAACGAAAGAAAAGAGGCAAAGTTTCGTTGGCAATAACTAGGAACTAAAGTAAAATGTACATTAAACGATAGTTTAAAAACAAGAATCCAATAAGAAGGTTTAAAGAGGCAAACGCTTAAAATGCGTAAACAAAAGCTGCAAGCGGGGAAAAGTGGGAGGAGATTTATTTATAAAGAAATATTTGGAAAACGTTTTAATTTATTTTTTAATACCGTTTTAGATGCCGTTTATTTGTCGTCCTCAAGGCAAATGTTGGAGCCTATTATGGAGGAGACCTCAGAGGATGAGGAATATGCCCTAAATTCCTGGCAGCAATATGAACAACAAGGCAGTGATAATGAGGGAGGAGCCACTACAGAGGGTGAATCGGTGTGTGGCGCCACTAGTGGAGCCGGGGGTGCCAGTTTTTGGAGTTCAGCGGAATCGGACACGGGTTCAGTGATAAGAATCGAAGTAACTAAGGGTGAGTTGGACAAATTTTTTCATAGTGAAGGAGAGAGTGTAAATTTTTTAATGATCTTTTGCAGATAATGATTCTAACTCTGAAAGAGATTTCCTGTGTCCAGCTAAAAGACCACGTAGATGTGAAGAGTCTTTGGCACAAAGTTTGCCAGAGGAGGAGGTTATCTTAAGGCGTCCTTTATACGGCGTAGAAAAGAATAACAGTTTGGAGAGATTTTTAAATTATGAAAACTTTTCACGAGATTCTTGGGGCACTAATAGTCAACAGCGCAGTAGCGTGGGCAGTCGCAGAGGATTTGATGATTTCTATTCTGACTCTGATTCCTTGTCTTATAATTCCTTAAGTCGTTCCTCCAGTCTTATACAATTCGAGTCTTTGGAAAGACAGTTGCTAATGCAAGAACAACATGTCAGTATGAACAGTTTGGGCAATTCCTCACCTTCGCTAATGAGTTTTGATAATAATGAGGAGACAGGAAATAAATTGTTAAATAATTCGGGCAATAATTCCGCCAATAATAGTCGTCGTGGCTCACAGTCTTCCCTAATGAAAAAATATGAATCTTTAGATGGACGTTTGCATCAAACTTATTACGATTTGGATAAATTGAATTTTGATGATATGGATCACAGTAGTGGTGATAATTTTGCCAGAAATGGAAACCTAAAGGTGGCCTCTCATTTAGCGGAATTAAGGTCAGATTCAGAATCTTCTTCCGAGGGCTCAGAGGGCACACAAAGTGTTCTATCGCCGGCGGATATTAATGATAATGAGTTTCTGTTTAAGAAATTCACTAGAACCAATTCGCAACAAAATAAAAAAGGCAAAAGTTCGGCAGAGAATTTGTCCGAAGATTCCGGCTATTGTGAGCCTGCTATGGGCTTTGGTTTAAGACGCAGCAAATCACAAAGTTTATTGAAAAACTATGAAAAATTTTCCGAAGAGGAAGAAGAAATGGAAAATAAGTCATTAATACACATGGAGCAACAGCAGACTACAGCAACAACAACAGAATTTAAAAATACCAACACGAGACATCATCATCAGCAGCAGCAAGAAACACCACCCCACTCCCCCCAGCTAGAATACATACGCCATAAACAGCGTACAGAGGCCCATTCACCATCACCGGTATCATCAGAAGTGTCGACATCATCATCATCATCATCGTCGTCGTCTGCTTGCTCTCAACACTCATCTTCATCATCAACGTCTTCTTCATCTACAGCTTCCACATCTTCATCGGCCACGACATGCGCATCAAAGGCCTCTTTTACTTGGCTAATGCCAACGGCTAACGCCACCACTGCCGGCGCCGTCCGACAATTGCCAAGAGTTCAGGCCGATCAACAACTCCATTCACCAACACATTTCAGTCTAAACGATCTCTGTGTAGTGAAAACATCTAACGAGGAAAACGCCGCCACACAAATTGAAAAAGAATTTTCTTCTTTAACGCGATCAACGACGTCAAACGATCATTGCGGAGAGCGACAATGTAAAGAAAATATCTCTTCTAAAGAATATTCAAATAGTGAAAAATCTAAAAGTATAGAAGAAGTAGAATATAATAGTGAATTAAAAATAAATTATTGGAAAAATGGTGAAAAGTTTCTAGAAGAAGAAGAAGAACAAAAGCTTATTGTGCAAACATTAAATAAAGAGAGAGTGAGAAAAGAGTGTTCCGCAAAAGCTAAAAGTGGTGAATTTAATAATTATGTGTTTAATATAAATAATTTTCCAAAAAGTTTAACCACCTCCTGCCCTAACACACCAGAGTTTTGGAGAGCAAAAGATCGAGATTATACTCCTTTAAGTTTAAGCAAAGTTTATGATAATTTAATGCCTAGTTGGCCGGTAAAAACTTCCAGCGTTCCCAGCGAATTGTGTAATTTAGGACGCAAGAAAAAGCTAAAGAGAGCTCAACAAACAAAAACCTCTTTAGAAGTTGATTGTCCCAATAGTGAGCCCCTAACAGATAATGATTCTTTAGCAGAATCCTTAACAAGTTTGGAAGATTTGCAAACATTAAAAAGAAGTTTAAGTTGGTGTAGTTGTACACAAAATAGCGGGGACTGTATAAGCTTTAGAGCAGAAGCTAAAAATTTAGCACTACTACATCGGTCTTATCACAATTTGGCTTCGTTGGACATAGATTTGGAGGAGCAGGAAACTATGGCGGAGAGAAGAATATCCTCGGATTATGAAACGGAAATTATTTGTAAAAATAATTTCCTATTAGATGAGCTTTCGGCCCATTATGAACGTACGGCTTCTATATTAAATGACAAGCCTTTGGAGGATAATGATATTAACAAGCCTTTAAAGCCGGATAGGTCTCAGGCCAGAAAATCCTCCAATTCTAGTTATTCCCAGGGAGAGGAAAGTGAGTCAGAGCAAGTGCAACATGTCCAGCTGGTTATACGCAAACCCCCCGCCCGACAAAAGCGAGCCAATGGCCAGCAGTTAGCACAGGAAAAGGCCAATAGTTTGACACAAGATTTTAGCTTCCAGGCCATAATGCAAAGTGGTCCCACAAAGACTTTTGATCAAGATCCTACTATATTGAAAACCAGTTATGCTCAAAGTTTGGAAAAGTGTAATTTCGATTGTAAAGAGCTGTCCAATCAGGATTTAAACAAAACACGTTCTATACCCAAACGTAGATTCCACTCCCAAGCTAATTATGCTAAAAAGAAGAATCTAGTATCCTCCACACCCAATCTAAATGCTTATGATTTCCAGCATCAAGATGATATCGAAGATGATATGTTTGTTTCTAGTGCCCACAATTCCATGCATCAATTGCCTTTATCGCAAACACAAAAACCTTTGGGTATACTATTGCCAGCTGGCTCCAGAACCTCTTTTGGCAAGGAGGTAAGCTTTTGTCCCGTAGTATCCAAATACTGCTGGCAGGAACAGTCATCAGAAGAATGTAATGAGGGCTTGGAGTCGGAAGGTCAAGGAGAGGAAGAAAGTGAGGATGAACTGTTGGATAATGCCGATGCCACGGTTATATACAATACCAAAGAGAATGAAAATATAGCGGCGAAATATAATGAAGAGTTTTTGAAAAAAGAGCAACCGAAAACAGAACAAGAAATAGAAATCATTAAAGAGAAAGCGGTAATGAAAGAGATCAATAAACAAAAGGTGGAGAAGATCATTAAAGAGTCAACTATAAAAAGAGAAGAGGAACAAGAAAGAGAAAATGAAAAATTAAGAGATGGTGAAACAAAACGAAATGAAACACCAGAAAAGATAAAACAAAGAGAAGAAACTTTGGAATTGGAAAACACACAAACAAATGAAACACAGGAACAAATGGAGAACCTAAAACAAATGGAATTATTACCACAACTGAACGTTAGTTTAACTACGAACGTAAACAATGAAACATTGAAAACGCAAACGCCGGACGCGCAAAACATAAACGAAACTAAAAGTGTTAATAATAAAGTTAATAATAATACGTGTCTAAAAACCAAACCTACGGTGGTAGTAGCAAGACCTTTAAGCATACAATTGCCCATATTAACAGAACCGCCTATTAATCGTGCCCATCATATACTCTATGCCTCACAGCAAATGTTGGATAATTTCCAAAGGCAACAACAAAACGAGGAAAACGAACATTTTAATAAATCACAATCCACACAAAATCTAAGCAACAAAATGTCCAGCAAAACCAAGGAACTAAAACAAAGCGCGGCTCCTCCTCCTGCTAATCAAGCAGTAAATAATAATAATGATATAATGAAATCGAAATTTAAACATGAAGAAAAACATCCCAATTCAAAAGGTTTCCTAACAAGATTTGCCAATGGTTTTAGATTTTCTTTAAGGCGTAATAAGAAAAAGTTGCCCAAGGATCAGCAACAAGTGGAACAATTGGAAACTAATGCTGTTGCCAAAGAAAATAAAACAAAATCTTTGCCTGCTGCTCACAAACAGGCAGATTTTATACATATACCCTTAAAGGGACCTCTGCCGGAGAATAGGATAAATCAAAACAAACAAACAAATGGCAATGCTGTTAACGCTAAACAAAAAACAGCTAAAACTAATAATAATGATAAAGTAACCGGCAAACCACCTATACCACCACAACAACAACAACAATTGCTCAAAATGCAAAGCGCACAATCCTCTCCACAACCATCACAACAACCATTAGTTGAAGTTGGTCTTAGTCGTTTCTACACCGAAACTGAAAACAACCCCACCTTACCCTTTAACCCACAACAAACGACACAAGATTTTCTCAATGGTGAAAAACAAGCTTTATATCATGAACATGCAAAACAGTCGTGTGCCAACCTTAAACAAGAAACACCGGAAAATGTTACAGAAATGATGTCGGTTAATTCTAACAATACTACGTACGAATTTAATAATTCATCATCACCCTCGCGTGCCTCCGTATCGCAAAAAACTCAAATGTTTAATAATTTATCGCGTCAATCGGTACCGCAACAACAACAAAATCAACAACAACCAAAAATCGGTTTAATCGAAACCAATCTGGATACACATGAAACTATAATAACGGGTAAAACGCGTTCGTTAATCAATATCGGTCCTAATCAGCAGCCACAACAATCGAGATTTGCCGGCAATAAACGTCTGCATACCAATGCACACCATAATCATACATACAATCATCATCAGTATCAGCATCATCACCGCCATCATCACCACGATGGCAATGAGGCTGATGACGATGACTATGATGATAATGATGACGATGAAGTAGTAGTACGTCCCGATGGTACGGTAGTGGTAATAAAAAATGCCGGTTCGAATGGTTCAACAGCATCGCAAACAGCACAAATTGTATCTGTACGTCGTCCCCATAAGAGTATGGAATTTTTATTGGATAAAGAAAATCAAAAGGATGTTATGGTAAGTCGAAAGAATTGTCTATATATTTTAAAGGAATTTAGAGATTTTGAGGATTTAGGGAACAAATTTTGAATACTTTTTTTTTTAAGAAGGCTACGAGTTTTGTGGTAAATTTGGATAATATAACAGTTTCTGGCAGTGTTGCAATTTTACTTTTGACTCAGTTCTAGTTCAGTTCTGGTTCAGTTCTAGTTCAGTTCTAGTTCAGTTCTAGTTCAGTTCTAGTTCAGTTCTAGTTCAGTTCTAGTTCAGTTCTAGTTCAGTTCTAGTTCAGTTCTAGTTCTAGTTCAGTTCTAGTTCAGTTCTAGTTCAGTTCTAGTTCAGTTCTAGTTCAGTTCTAGTTCAGTTCTAGTTCAGTTCTAGTTCAGTTCTAGTCAGTTCTAGTTCAGTTCTAGTTCAGTTCTAGTTCAGTTCTAGTTCAGTTCTAGTTCAGTTCTAGTTCAGTTCTAGTTCAGTTCTAGTTCAGTTCTAGATTCAGTTCTAGATCAGTTCTAGTTCAGTTCTAGTTCAGTTCTAGTTCAGTTCTAGTTCAGTTCTAGTTCAGTTCTAGTTCAGTTCTAGTTCAGTTCTAGTTCAGTTCTAGTTCAGTTCTAGTTCAGTTCTAGTTCAGTTCTAGTTCAGTTCTAGTTCAGTTCTAGTTCAGTTCTAGTTCAGTTCTAGTTCAGTTCTAGTTCAGTTCTAGTTCAGTTTCTAGTTCAGTTCTAGTTCAGTTCTAGTTCAGTTCTAGTTCAGTTCTAGTCAGTTCTAGTTCAGTTCTAGTTCAGTTCTAGTTCAGTTCTAGTTCAGTTCTAGTTCAGTTCTAGTTCAGTTCTAGTTCAGTTCTAGTTCAGTTCTAGTTCAGTTCTAGTTCAGTTCTAGTTCAGTTCTAGTTCAGTTCTAGTTCAGTTCTAGTTCAGTTCTAGTTCAGTTCTAGTTCAGTTCTAGTTTAGTTCTAGTTCAGTTCTAGATCAGTTCTAGTTCAGTTCTAGTTCAGTTCTAGTTCAGTTCTAGTTCAAGTTCTAGTTCAGTTCTAGTTCAGTTCTAGTTCAGTTCTAGTTCAGTTCTAGTTCAGTTCTAGTTCAGTTCTAGTTCAGTTCTAGTTCAGTTCTAGTTCAGTTCTAGTTCAGTTCTAGTTCAGTTCTAGTTCAGTTCTAGTTCAGTTCTAGTTCAGTTCTGGTTTAGTTCTAGTTCAGTTCTACTTTAGTTCTAGTTCAGTTCTTATTAGATTTTGAAACTAAATTCTTATTGGAATTGTTTTTTAAAGAAGTCTTATTTTTCTTTAAATTTAGTTTACATTTACCAAAGTCCCATATTTCAATTTATTTTTTCCAATCAAATCATTTTGACATTAATTTAATTTAACTTACTCGCAAAAAAACTGACAATTGCGATTTTTTTGCCAAAAGAAAAGACAGAAAAACACAAAATTTCTCTCTACCCCTAAACACACACCCAAAAAGTAAATAAAAGACACAAACAACAATAATAATAGCATAATCATAATAACAACAATGACAAGGACTACCAAAACAGATAAATATAAACTAAGACAAAACAATAATAAAAAAAACTTCTTCATTTGTTAGCAAGAAGAAGAGAAAAGCCAAACAACAATAAAAAAAATCCTTTATTTAAGAGGAAAAAGAAGAAGCAAAAGCAGTAGTTGAAGAAAAATTTGCATAAAAAATTGTACAAAATAAAAACACAATACGAGTGTTGTTTTAAAGCAGTGTTGTTAATGCAAGCGTTTTTTTTAGAGGAATTGAAGTGTTAGCGTGGAAAATGGTGTTGTAATAAAGAATGTTTTATAGTTTAATCAACCCTATTATATAAGTCTAGTATAGTCGATAGTCTTGTTTATAGCTTAGTCTATATTTAGTCTAATCTATAGTCTAGTCTATAGTTTAGTCTATAGTCTAGTCTATAGTCTAGTCTATAGTCTAGTCTATAGTCTAGTCTATAGTCTAGTCTATAGTCTAGTCTATAGTCTAGTCTATAGTCTAGTCTATAGTCTAGTCTATAGTCTAGTCTATAGTCTAGTCTAGTCTATAGTCTAGTCTATAGTCTAGTCTATAGTCTAGTCTATAGTCTAGTCTATAGTCTAGTCTATAGTCTAGTCTATAGTCTAGTCTATAGTCTAGTCTATAGTCTAGTCTATAGTCGAGTCTATAGTCTAGTCTTTAGTATAGCCTGTAGTCTAGTCTATTTTCTCAAATTTAATGTAATTAAAAATTTTAATTTCATATTCCTGTCTCATATTAAATTTCATCATAAATTATTTTTTTTTTTTTAATTACAAAAACATTTTCAACAATTAAACAAACCTTTTTAACCTTGACCACAGAGCTGTATAATTAACTAATAACAATAACAACTCTCACTAACAAACATTTGTATATAAAAATCATTTGCTAAATCATATTAAATTTTTATTACTTTTGTGAAGAAAAAGAACTTGACAAAAACACTCCTCTTCAATCTTTTTCCAAAATCTTGACAATTTCACTTTTTTTTATACATTTTCATAAAAAATTTTATGACAAAAATTTCAATTACAAATTTTAAACAGCACCCCAAACAACAGACTACAAAAAAAAAAAAAAAAACAACAAAATCATATAGTACTCAATGAAACTTAAATTGACCTTTTGTTTACAAACAAGTATGTACTTTAACAACAACAGTAAATTGTCAAGTATATTTTTGTGGTTGTTGTTGTCATTCATTGTTTATTGTCTTTTATTCGACAAGTAGCTAAAAAATCAACACTGTTCATACATCATTATCAATAACAACAAACAACAATAAGAATACGAATAATAACAACATAAACATAATAGGCTGTTGACAAACATTTTTTAAAAGTGAGAAAGAGCAAGTTATTTGGAGGCAAAAAAAATCAACAATAAATTTTGAAAAGAAAAAATTTAAAGAAATTCTGTTGCTAAATTATAAAAATTTCGCTATTTTTTATAGAAAAACTTGATTGTTTTGTTAAATTTGTAATATTTATAAAAAAAAATTGTAGAAGAAGAAATTGTCAATAAACTGGCGCTCTAAGGTGAATAATAAAAACAGAAATTTTTTAGGTTGTAAAATGTTCATCTTTTGCTAGACTAGGATATAGTCTAGACTATAGACTAGACTATAGACTAGACTATAGACTAGACTATAGTCTAGACTATAGACTAGACTATAGACTAGACTATAGACTAGACTATAGACTAGACTATAGACTAGACTATAGACTAGACTATAGTCTAGACTATAGACTAGACTATAGACTAGACTATAGACTAGACTAGACTAGACTACTAGACTAGACTATAGACTAGACTATAGTCTAGACTATAGACTAGACTGTAGACTAGACTATAGACTAGACTATAGACTAAGCTGTAGACTAGACTATAGACTAGACTATAGACTAGACTATAGACTAGACTATAGACTAGACTATAGACTAGACTTTAGACTAGACTATAGACTAGACTATAGACTAGACTATAGACTAACTATAGACTAGACTATAGACTAGACTATAGACTAGACCATAGACTAGACTATAGACTAGACTATAGACTAGACTATAGACTAGACTATAGACTAGAATATAGACTAGATTATAGACTAGACTATAGACTAGACTATAGACTAGACTATAGACTAGACTATAGACTAGACTATAGACTAGACTATAGACTAGAATATAGACTAGACTATAGACTAGACTATAGACTAGACTATATAGACTATAGACTAGATAGTAGACTAGACTTATATAGACTAGACTATAGACTAGACTATAGACTAGACTATAGAACTAGACTATAGACTAGACTATAGACTAGACTATAGACTAGACTATAGACTAAGACTATAGACTAGACTATAGACTAGACTATAGACTAGACTATAGACTAGACTATAGACTAGACTATAGACTAGACTATAGACTAGACTATAGACTAGACTATAGACTAGACTATAGACTAGACTATAGACTAGACTATGACTAGACTATAGACTAGACTATAGACTAGACTATAGACTAGCTATAGACTAGACTATAGACTAGACTATAGACTAGACTATAGACTAGACTATAGACTAGACTATAGACTAGACTATAGACTAGACTATAGACTAGAGCTAATAGACTAGACTATAGACTAGACATAGACTAGACTATAGACTAGACTATAGACTAGACTATAGACTAGACTATAGACTAGACTATAGACTAGACTATAGACTAGACTATAGACTAGACTATAGACTAGACCTATAGACTAGACTAATAGACTAGACTATAGACTAGACTATAGACTAGACTATAGACTAGACTAGACTATAGACTAGACTATAGACTAGACCTATAGACTAGACTATAGACTAGACCATAGACTAGACTATAGACTAGACTATAGACTAACATAGACTAGACTATAGACTAGACTATAGACTAGACTATAGACTAGACTATAGACTAGACTAGACTATAGACTAGACCATAGACTAGACTATAGACTAGACTATAGACTAGACTATAGACTAGACTATAGACTAGACTATAGACTAGACTATAGACTAGACTATAGACTAGACTTTTTTTTTTTTTTTTTTTTTTTTTTTTTTCCATTAGGAGGTGTAAATCTTGCATAGATTCCCATGATTTTGAAATAGTCGTGGGATATGTCAGATTCCTACTGACTAAAGCACCTCCTTCGTCAACCAAAGTCCCTGCGGAACTGTCCATAAAGATATTACATCGCAGGGGCAGGTAGCCATATTAAGGCTATGTGTGCACTACTTGCAGACCTTGTCTCGCTTTTTCAGCAGCTCTCAACTTCTCATGGATGCATTTTATGGATTTGCTTATTATTTCCCAGTTGTCAGAATTCTGTAACATTGTATCTACAATATTTTCTACTGTCAGATGGTTACCCATCATTTCTTCTGCCTGTTTTCTTTGTTGTCTAAAGCGCGGGCAGTGGAATATAGCGTGCTCCGGATCTTCAATTCGGTTTGGGCACTGTGGGCAATCTGCAGAACTGTCCAGCCCGAATCTATTAAGGTAGCTTCTGTAACCACCATGACCACTTAGAAATTGTGTAAGGTGGTAGTTTACTTCTCCGTGCTTTCTATTTATCCATTTCTCTATTTTTGGTATTAATCTAAAAGTCCACCTTCCTTTTCGGCTTTGTTCCCATCTGTTTTGCCATAATCGTATTGATTTTTCCCTTTCTATTTTATGGATCTGTGATCTAATTTGGTCGCCTTGTATCACGCCTTTATATACACGGTACATTTCATCTGCGAGAATGTCTATGGGAACCATTCCTGCTATGACACAGGTCGCTTCGTAGGATGATGTTCGGTATGAGCAGCATACTCGTAGAGCCGATAGTCTATAGACTGATGTTATTTTTTTTGCTGTGGATTTTACTTTGAGGGCTCCAGCCCATATGGGGGCAGCGTAAAGAATCACTGAGCTAACCACTGTGGATATAATCTTCCTCTTGTGCTGTTTTGGTCCACCTACATTTGGCATCATTCTTTCTAGAGCCACCCTAACATTCGATGCTTTATCATGAATATAATCAAAGTGTGCCCTGAAGTTTAATCTGGCGTCTATTATAACTCCAAGATATTTTAAATGAGTACTTGATCTGACTAAATGTTCTCCTACTATGAGTTTCAGGGTTTCGGTTTTACGGCGGCTAGTAACTAATACTGCTTCCGTTTTATGTTCTGCTAATTCGAGACCGGCTTTTTTCATCCAATTTCCTATTGTCCACACTACTTCGTTAGCGATTAGTTCCACCTCAGCTATATATCTTGCTGAAATTGTTACTGCAATGTCATCTGCGAATCCTATAATATTTGCTTCTTCTGGGATATTGAGCGTTAGGACGTCATTGTACATGATGTTCCATAATAAAGGCCCTAGCACCGAACCTTGTGGGACACCAGCGGTCACTTTATATGTTTTGACACCTTCATCTGTGTCGTAGCACAATTTTCTATTTGAGAAGTAACTACTTATCAAATTTATTAAATAATCTGGTATATCTAATCTGTTTAGTGTTCGGATTATTTTTCCCCAATTTGCTGAGTTAAAAGCATTCTTTACATCCAGGGTTATTATTGCGCAGTATTTCTTATTTACCCCTTTTCCTTCAATTGCTGTTCGAGCTATCTTTACCACCATGTTTATTGCGTCTAAAGTTGACCTTGCCTTTCGAAACCCATATTGCCGGTTTGATAAACCTTCTTTCGCCTCGACTATTGGTAGCAATCGGTTGTATATTATCTTTTCGAAGATCTTGCCGTTCGTATCGAGCAGACATATTGGTCTATACGCTGAAGGATCCCCTAGTTGCTTATTTGGCTTCGGGATTAGTACTAGCGTTTGTTTCTTCCAGGAGTCTGGGAAAATACCTTCTTTAAGGCACTGGTTATATAAGTTTACAAAAATTTTTGTAGATTTCGTAATAGCCAGTTTAAGCGCAGCATTTGGTATGCCATCGGGTCCTGGGGCTTTACCGTCTCCGATTTTATCCACTATTTTGATGACTTCCTCATCTGTTGTCAGACATATTATATTCTCATTAGGGTTTATTCTTCTATTGGTTGCGCTGTTTGTATGTTCTGGAAACAATGTTTTAACAATTTTCTCCAATAAAACTGGACAGGTAGGCTGTGGTGATTTTTTGCCTTTAAGGCGGGATGTGACTACCCGGTAGGCTTTTCCCCATGGATCTGCGTTCGCTTCTAGGCATATTTGTTTAAAGCATAATTTCTTACTCCTTAAAATTGCATACTGAAATTCTCGTCTTGCACACTGGTATTCTTGGCACGCTTCTTCGAACTCTGGTCGACCCCTTAGACGTTGAGTTCGTCTTCTAGCTCTCAGGCACACGGATCGGAGGCTACTAATTTCTGAGTTCCACCAGTAGTTTGGGCGACGGCTATTTGTCATTCTTCTTTTTGGCATTGCAGTATCACATGCTAATTTAAGTCTTGTTGAGACTTGTCTGACCATATCCAAGGCTGTACCATTCGGTGTTAAATCGGTTAAAAATTCTTGAATAAATAAATCTCTATCTAATTTCTTAGATGCCCAACCAGTGTATCTTGCGCGATTTTTCTCTGTAGTGGCGTTTATTTTTTGCGGATTGCCTATTGAGAATACGATAGCATGGTGATCGCTATGAGTATATTGGTCGCTTACTGACCACTCTAACTCTTTAGTCAAGGAGCTACTCATAAAGGTAAGATCTACGACTGAGTTTCTTCCTCTTGCTGTAAATGTTGGTGTATTACCGTTATTAGCCAGTACTAAGTTATGGCTAGAAATTGCTTCGAGCAGAATTCGTCCTCTGGTATTGGTTTTTCGACTTCCCCATTCGATGGCCCAAGCATTAAAGTCTCCTGCTATAACTTTTGGGTTGTAATCGTCTGAATCTCTTAGTAAGTGTGTAAGCATCTCTTCGAATTCACATATTGTAGCACTTGGAGGAAAGTAGCAACTATAAATGTGTATGCCTCCGATTTTAGCTCTTATGAATCCATTTTGTATGTGTTTGGGGATTTCCTCTATTGCTTTCTTTCCACATGCCCAAACCGCAGCTTTGCCGCTTTGGTCTTTCACCCATACAGTGTCATCCATGTTTTTATACTGCTCGCTAATAATGGCGACATCAACACAAGTTTCGCAGATAATCTGCGAAAGCAAGTCCTGTGCCGCCTGACAATGATTGAGATTTAATTGCAGCAATCTCATTATCTCCTTTTGTTTAGTGCTCGCTTAAAAACTGGGCATTTTCCACTGCCTGCCACATGATTTGTGTCAGCTCCTTCCGTTTGTTTACAGAACATACATTCGGGGTTATTTGTGCAGTTCTTTGCAATGTGTCCTCCAGCTCCACACCTTCTGCACAATTTTGACCTGTCCTGGGGATTAGAGCATGATGTGGAGATATGCCCAAATTCCAGACATCTGTAACATCTCCTTAAAAGCACCTTTTCCCGTAGTCGACATATAACCCATCCGATCCGAACTTTTCCGGTTTCAAGAGCTTTACGCCCTAGATCAACTGGTAAGCTAATTACTGCAGTTTGTGTTTCGCCATAGCCCTTCCTGAGACTTTTTATGTCCGTCTCTTTTATTTCGGAAACTCCTAGGTGAACATTCAGAGCTTCATAGATCTCAGTTTTTGTAGTAATTTCATCAATGTCCCTACATTCGACTAATATCTCCTCCCTATGGGTTCTAATATTTGCCTGAAATCCCACAGATTTTTCCACCTGTCCTCGAAATGTTTCAACAGTCTTCCTATTGGATGTGTCTAACTCCAGGAGTAAGTCGCCTTTTAGTGTTCTTCTTATTCGGGACACACATTTTCCAAGCTCTTTAAGGTTTGGATCTATTTTTATTTGCTTCAATATGTCGGCATACGTTGCCTCACCTTTCGCTGAAATTATCATAGCATCTTTCTTCTCCTTCCTCTTTCTAGGTTTTTTAGCTTGTGCCACCTTTTTCCAGGAATTATCTTCATTGCTCGATTTAGGTTTCTCAGGCATACTATCCTCACCCACTCGGATATACTTCTGATCTTTGTTTGACTTTTTACTCCGTTTAGCCACTTGCATTTTTGGCGATCCCTCGGCAGATTCTCTGCTACGTTTTAGCTCCGCTTTGGAAGGTGGCTCCGAATCTTTTGTTTCAGGATCCAGTGGTGTTCTGGTATCCAACAATTCATTTCTGACCTTGTTATACATCTCCTTAATGGCCCACGCCTGCTCCTTTATAGGTATGTGAATGTTATTCTTTGGCTTCATAAACACTATTAGTTCTGTAATCATATCGCCAAGTTTTAGGAAAGAAGTACTCAGAGAGTTGGTTTCCTCTTCGGCTGGACGTTCCTCGTTTATTGGTGTGGTTTGGCCATCTGTTTGGCCAAGTTTTAGGAAAGAAGTACTCAGAGAGTTGGTTTCCTCTTCGGCTGGACGTTCCTCGTTTATTGGTGTGGTTTGGCCATCTGTCGACGAAGCATTTGACGTTGCAGGTGGTGACCTTGCAGTTCTTGTGCTTCTGCGAAACGGATTTTCCACTTCCCATTGCTCCTTACTGTTTTTATTGCCTGTAGTTTTATCTTCTAACTCGGCCAGGTGTGCTGCCGAACTAGGAGAATTACAGTAATGTGATATCGACGACTGAGAGCCTGTTTTCTCACCCTCTAAAGCCGCCGGTACTGGGTTTATTACTCCCTGCACCGTAACATCATGTTCGTTAATTTCCATTTTGTTTTAAGTAGGTTTTGCGTTTTTCACCTATCCGCCAGGTTCGAATTCAGCCGCTCCTTACATGGAGTCAAACGCTGACCAGGAAGCCGTCCACTCTGGATACCGTCGCGCCTGGATTTTTTGACTAGGGTTCCACGAAGTTGTCAACCTTCTATTACACCTCTCTTGAGGGTACCCATGTGGATGAATACCTAATTTAGGGCGGTATTCTCTCGCCCTGTCACAGGACTTCATCGAGCTCATGCACTATTTTAGTACGCTCTCCATGCCTGCCACAACTAGGGTCCGCGGGGTCGTTACTCCCGTTATCCTTGCAGAAGGATACCCTTGCGGTAGACTATAGACTAGACTATAGACTATACTATAGACTAGACTATAGACTAGACTATAGACTAGACTATAGACTAGACTATAGACTAGACTATAGACTAGACTATAGACTAGACTATAGACTAGACTATAGACTAGACTATAGACTAGACTATAGACTAGACTATAGACTAGACTATAGACTAGACTATAGACTAGACTATAGACTAGACTATAGACTAGATTATAAACTAGACTATAGACTAGATTATAGACTAGACTATAGACTAGACTATAGACTAGACTATAGACTAGACTATAGACTAGACCATAGACTAGACTATAGACTAGACTATAGACTAGACTATAGACTAGACTATAGACTAGACTATAGACTAGACTATAGACTAGACTATAGACTAGACTAGACTAGACTAGACTAGACTATAGACTAGACTATAGACTAGACTATAGACTAGACTATAGACTAGACTATAGACTAGACTATAGACTAGACTATAGACTAGACTATAGACTAGACTATAGACTAGACTATAGACTAGACTATAGACTAGACTATAGACTAGACTATAGACTAGACTATAGACTAGACTATAGACTAGACTATAGACTAGACTATAGACTAGACTATAGACTAGACTATAGACTAGACTATAGACTAGACTATAGACTAGACTATAGACTAGACTATAGACTAGACTATAGACTAGACTATAGACTAGACTATAGACTAGACTATAGACTAGACTATAGACTAGACTAGACTAGACTATAGACTAGACTATAGACTAGACTATAGACTAGACTATAGACTAGACTATAGACTAGACTATAGACTAGACTTAGACTAGACTAGACTAGACTATAGACTAGACTATAGACTAGACTATAGACTAGACTATAGACTAGACTATAGACAAGACCATAGATTGGACTATAGGTTAGATTATAGACTAGACTATAGACTAGACTATAGATTGGTAAAAAGACGAGACTATAGACTGGACTGTAGAGTGGACTATAGACAAGACTAAGAATAGACTATGGAATAGTTATATAGTCTAATCTTATATACATATAGTCTCTAGCTAACACTTTCGTTTTTGTTTTTAAATTAAACAAACTTTTATAATTTTGAGAAAGTTTTTAACAATTTTTTTCACAACTTCCGTTTGATTTATTTAAAAATTCTTTTAAATAATTACAACCAAGACGGATGTAAACAAAACTCCTCGTTTAAAAGAAATAAAACTTTACAATAAACATTAATTTAAGGTAATTACTTAAAAGTGTTTTGAAACCCTTATTATTTATTAAAGTGTTACTTTAGTAAAAAATAAATTAAAATAATAACAAATTAAAAATTTTAAACACGCTTTAAAAAAAAATTGTATTAAAACAAATATTACCAAAGGTTAGGAGAGTTGGGGAGAAATTAAGTAAAACTTTTTTGTTTAAATAGTCAGTAAAAGATATTTTTTATATAATATTTAATTAATAGTGTTAATTAAGAGAAATTATGACTTCCTCTAAAAGTTTATTTTTTTACAAAAAATTTATTTGGGAAAAACAATGAACTCTTTTTGTCTAAATTTTTTGAACTTTTATAAAGTTCAAGAAAATTCTCTGTATGTAAAACATTTTCATTGTCTTGTCAAAATCTTCAAAACAAAGATTTTTGCAATAATTCTTTAAAACAATTTGACAGACATGTGTATATTTCATAAAAAAACAATAAATTTTAATTAAATATAAAAAATATAATATAAATTTATTTTTTAAATTGCTTAAATCTTTAAAAACAAAAGAACTTTGTCTTTTTTGATTGTTTCAAATAAAATCTTGTTTTTATACACCTAAAAAGAAAATTACTTAAGAAAAGTCTAAAAAATTAGTTTAAATTTATATTTCTTTTGTCTCTCATACTCAAACGCTGACAATGACGACGGACTCTACAACCTTTTAAAAAATAATTTAAGTCTACTTACACACGATTCTCTAGGCAGCAAAACAGATTTTCTTCCTTATAATAGAGGTGTGGGATTTTTGGGGGTTTGGTAGCCAAATAAACATTTACAACAAACTTTTTATGACAGTCCAACAGAGTCCCAAATGAGATTATGAAGGTAATTTAGTAAAAAGTTAAATTTAACATTAATCAAAAAACACACAAAGGGAGAGGAGGTGGAAAAATCTTATAATTACACAAGGATATTTCAGGAAAGTTAAATTCTAGTTTGATTTTTTACTATAGACTAGACTATAGACTAGATTATAGACTAGACTATAGACTAGACTATAGACTAGACTATAGACTAGACTATAGACTAGACTATAGACTAGACTATAGACTAGACTATAGACTAGACTATAGACTAGACTATAGACTAGACTATAGACTAGACTATAGACTAGACTATTAGACTAGACTATAGACTAGACTATAGACTAGACTATAGACTAGACTATAGACTAGACTATAGACTAGACTATAGACTAGACTATAGACTAGACTATAGGACTAGACTATAGACTAGACTATAGACTAGACTATAGACTAGACTATAGACTAGACTATAGACTAGGACTAGACTAGACTATAGACTAGACTATAGACTAGACTATAGACTAGACTATAGACTAGACTATAGACTAGGACTATAGACTAGACTATAGACTAGACTATAGGACTAGACTATAGACTAGACTATAGACTAGACTATAGACTAGACTATAGACTAGGACTATAGACTAGACTATAGACTAGACTATAGACTAGACTATAGACTAGACTATAGACTAGACTATAGACTAGACTATAGACTAGACTATAGACTAGACTATAGACTAGACTATAGACTAGACTATAGACTAGACTATAGACTAGACTATAGACTAGACTATAGACTAGACTATAGACTAGACTATAGACTAGACTATAGACTAGACTATAGACTAGACTATAGACTAGACTATAGACTAGACTATAGACTAGACTATAGACTAGACTATAGACTAGACTATAGACTAGACTATAGACTAGATTATAGACTAGACTATAGACTAGATTATAGACTAGACTATAGACTAGACTATAGACTAGACTATAGACCAGACTATAGACTAGACTATAGACTAGACTATAGACTAGACTATAGACTAGACTATAGACTAGACTATGGACTAGACTATAGACTAGACTATAGACTAGAATATAGACTAGAATATAGACTAGACTATAGACTAGACTATAGACTAGACTATGGACTAGACTATAGACTAGACTATAGAATAGTCTATAGAATAGTCTATAGAATAGACTATAGAATAGACTATAGACTAGACTATAGACTAAAAAAAAAAGAAAAATAGATAGATAGATAGATAGATAGATAGATAGATAGATAGATAGATAGATAGATAGATAGATAGATAGATAGATAGATAGATAGATAGATAGATAGATAGATAGATAGATAGATAGATAGATAGATAGATAGATAGATAGATAGATAGATAGATAGATAGATGGATAGGTAGATAGATAGATAGATAGATAGATAGATAGATAGATAGATAGATAGATAGATAGATAGATAGATAGATAGATAGATAGATAGATAGATAGATAGATAGATAGATAGATAGATAGATCCCTTTAGTCAAATTTGCAAATTTGAAGTTGTACTGAGCATTTAACATACTTTGCAGTATTTACTTCATCAATTCCTTTCCACTTCACTTTAAAAGCTCTACCCTCTTTTAAAAAACTTGTTCAAAAGTATTTGCTAATCAAGTGTAAATGAATTGCTATTATTTTCAGTTTAATCCACTTAAGTAAAACAAAGCGACAACAATTCCCTTACCCCACTAATTGCAATGAAATTTTTTAATAAATTTGTTTCCTGTTGCTTGAAGAAAAAATCCACACACACACATTCAATATTGTCATATCACTTAAAACAAGCAGCAAACACTCCTGCTGCGGTGGTGTGTTTATGCAATTGGGTGTGCCACTTCAACACCATCGACCGCACAAACCTTCACTGAAACTTGCAACTTCCTTATAATGATCCTTAAAAACCAACAACAACAGAAATACAACAACCGCAAACAAATGACAGGCAATAAGACTACCATCACATGACACCCGCCAACCCCATTTTTTTGTGCGGCAGCTACTTGCTACTGCTTCAGAATATTGTTACTTGGCGGGTTGCAAAAATATTTTTGTTGATAATTAATTACTTTAACTGTGTGTTTTTTTGTGGTGATAATTTTACGTCCTTTGGCTGGTGTAAACTACTCCTGTTTAGTAAATAGTTGGAATGGAATTTGTTGAAACAAATTACTTTAAATACTTGAGCGTTAGTAGTTTAGTCATAAATTTCGGTAACAAATAATATGGTTTAGAAAGAATTTAATTATGAGACTTTCCCGGAGAAGAGATTAAATAAAAAGAGTAATTGGTAATGTATATAAAGAACTAAACTAGAACAGAACTGGAACAGAACTAGAACAGAACTGGAACAGAACTAGAACAGAACTAGAACAGAACTAGAACAGAACTAGAACAGAACTAGAACAGAACTAGAACAGAACTAGAACAGAACTAGAACAGAACTGGAACAGAACTAGAACAGAACTAGAACAGAACTAGAACAGAACTAGAACAGAACTAGAACAGAACTAGAACAGAACTAGAACAGAACTAGAACAGAACTAGAACAGAACTAGAACAGAACTAGAACAGAACTAGAACAGAACTAGAACAGAACTAGAACAGAACTAGAACAGAACTAGAACAGAACTAGAACAGAACTAGAACAGAACTAGAACAGAACTAGAACAGAACTAGAACAGAACTAGAACAGAACTAGAACAGAACTAGAACAGAACTAGAACTAGAACAGAACTAGAACAGAACTAGAACTGAACTAGAACTGAACTAGAACTGTACTAGAACTGTACCAGAACTGAACTAGAACTGAACTAGAACTGAACTAGAACTGAACTAGAACTGAACTAGAACTGAACTAGAACTGAACTAGAACTTAACTAGAACTGAACTAGAACTGAACTAGAACTGAACTAGAACTGAACTAGAACTGAACTAGAACTGAACTAGAACTGAACTAGAACTGAACTAGAACTGAACTAGAACTGAACTAGAACTGAACTAGAACTGAACTAGAACTGAACTAGAACTGAACTAGAACTGAACTAGAACTGAACTAGAACTGAACTAGAACTGAGAACTGAACTAACTGAACTAAAACTGAACTAGAACTGAACTAGAACTCAACTAGAACTGAACTAGAACTG
Organism: Lucilia sericata; assembly: GCF_015586225.1. Lineage (NCBI taxonomy): Eukaryota > Metazoa > Arthropoda > Insecta > Diptera > Calliphoridae > Lucilia > Lucilia sericata. The sequence goes on along the minus strand of NW_023996066.1, from coordinate 29,039 downwards.
AACTAGAACTGAACTGAACTAGAACTGAACTAGAACTGAACTAGAACTGAACTAGAACTGAACTAGAACTGAACTAGAACTAGAACTGAACTAGAACTGAACTAGAACTGAACTAGAACTGAACTAGAACTAGAACTGAACTAGAACTGAACTAGAACTGAACTAGAACTGAACTAGAACTGAATTAGAATTGAACTAGTACTGAACTAGAACTGAACTAGAACTGAACTAGAACTGAACTAGAACTGAACCAGAACTGAACTAGAACTGAAATAGAACTGAAATAGAACTGAACTAGAACTGAACAAGAACTGAACTAGCACTGAACTAGAACTGAACTAGAACTGAACTAGAACTGAACTGAACTAGAACTGAACAAGAGCTGAACTGGCATTGAACTAGAACTGTATTAGAACTGAACTAGAACTGTATTAGAACTGAACCTTGAGACTTAATCCTCTTTTAATCTAAATGTATTTAAATTCTTAAGTTAAAATATTTTTATACTTCTTCTCACTTACAAAGTTCTTGTATCAAAAAAACACAAAACATTTTTGTTGCTCTGAGGTTTTTTTAATGAAATGAAATTAGTGGTTTTTTCATTTTGTTTTTTCCTTTAACCACAAAACCTTATCCAAGATAAAATTTGAATTATTTATTCTTTATAATACAAAGAAACTTAGAAATTATATTAAAAAATGCTTCCAGCTAAACACGTTTTTTTTTGTAAAGAAAATTATAAAATAAAAGAAAAATCTTTAAGTTCAAACATTTTTAAATAAATATAAAAACAACAAATGTAAAATGTAAACAAAAATTTTTGTATTTTTTTTTCTTAATTAAAATTTGTGTTAAGTAACACAGCTGTTTTTTAATATTATTTTTTAATATTCACAAAAAAACCGAGGTGTTTTATGTTTCTTTCAAAAAGTCTAAAAATGTGTTTATTTATCTTTTACATTTACTATTTTGTTTTTGTTTATTAGTTTATAATTATAAATATTTATTTATATTTCTTTTCTTAACCACAAAAAACTTAAGTTTGATAACAATATGTTATCAAGTTTTGTTTAATTGCTAAAGTATAGTAGAAGTCTTAAAAAACTGGATTTCCGTTTAACCAAATAAGTTTTAACATAAATATTTAAATTTATTTACCTTTTAGAAAAAAAAAAAAAAAAAAAAAAAAAAAAAAACATTGAAATTGTGATTCTACTTCATTCACAGGAAAACTGTAAATCGTAATGAACTTTTGAATTGTTAGTTTCACTCTGTCTCTCTCTCTTAAATGTTTGTTCGTAATAGGGAAACGATAGAAAACAAAACAAAATTTAATATCACTCTCTTTTACATTTTAAATACTCTTCTGTTTTCTACTCTTCGGCAGAGCAGAAAACTGTAATTTTGTTAATACAATATCAAATCCTTGATCTAGTCCACAATGTAGTCAATAGTCTAGTCTGTATTGTGTTTTATAGTATAGTCTATAGTCTAGTCTAGTCTATAGTCTAGTCTATAGTCTAGTCTAGTCTAGTCTAGTCTATAGTCTAGTCTAGTAGTCTAGTCTATAGTTTAGTCTATAGTCTAGTCTATAGTCTAGTCTATAGTCTAGTCTATAGTCTAGTCTATAGTCTAGTCTAGTCTATAGTCTAGTCTAGTCTAGTCTAGTCTAGTCTAGTCTAGTCTATAGTCTAGTCTATAGTCTAGTCTATAGTCTAGTCTATAGTCTAGTCTATAGTCTAGTCTATAGTCTAGTCTATAGTCTAGTCTATAGTCTAGTCTATAGTCTAGTCTATAGTCTAGTCTATAGTCTAGTCTATAGTCTAGTCTATAGTCTAGTCTATAGTCTAGTCTATAGTCTAGTCTATAGTCTAGTCTATAGTCTAGTCTATAGTCTAGTCTATAGTCTAGTCTATAGTCTAGTCTATAGTCTAGTCTATAGTCTAGTCTATAGTCTAGTCTATAGTCTAGTCTATAGTCTAGTCTATAGTCTAGTCTATAGTCTAGTCTATAGTCTAGTCTATAGTCTAGTCTATAGTCTAGTCTATAGTCTAGTCTATAGTCTAGTCTATAGTCTAGTCTATAGTCTAGTCTATAGTCTAGTCTATAGTCTAGTCTATAGTCTAGTCTATAGTCTAGTCTATAGTCTAGTCTATAGTCTAGTGTATGGTCTAGTCTATAGTCTAGTCTATAGTCTAGTCTATAGTCTAGTCTATAGTCTAGTCTATAGTCTACTTTATAGTCTAGTCTATAGTCTAGTCTATAGTCTAGTCTATAGTCTAGTCTATAGTCTGGTCTATAGACTAGACTATAGTCTAGCCATAGTCTAGTCTATAGTCTAGTCTATAGTCTAGTCTGTAGTCTAGTCTATAGTCTAGTCCATAGTCTAGTCTATAGTCTAATCTATGGTCTAGCCTATAGTCTAGTCTACAGTCTAGTCTATAGTCTAGTCTATAGTCTAGCCTATAGACTAGCCTATAGTCTAGTCTATAGTCTAGCCTATAGTCTAGTCTATAGTCTAGTCTATAGTCTAGCCTATAGTCTAGTCTATAGTCTAGTCTATAGTCTAGTCTATAGTCTAGTCTAGTCTATAGTCTAGTCTAGTCTATAGACTAGTATATGGTCTAGTCTATAGTCTAGTCTATAGTCTAGCCTATAGTCTAGTCTATAGTCTAGTTTATAGTCTTGTCTATAGCCTAGTCTATAGTTTAGTCTATAATCTGGCCTATAATCTAGTCTAGTATAATCTAGTCTATAGTCTAGTCTATAGTCTAGTTTATAGTCTTGTCTATAGCCTAGTCTATAGTTTAGTCTATAATCTGGCCTATAATCTAGTCTATAATCTAATCTATGGTCTAATCTATATTGTAAACTATAATCTGGCCAATCTGGTTAATATCTGGTTAATAGTCAAGTCTATAGTCCAAACAATAGTTTGGACTATAGTCTGGACAATAATCATGATTATAGTCTGGACTACATATATGTATATGCTCTTAAATCACTATAATAATTTCTTGTAATAACAGAATTTTTATAAATAAACAGCTCTTTTTGTTTGACACTCTCTTTCTCTCTGTATTTACATTTGTTGTAATAGGAATGTAAAGGAATTAAAATGTGAAGTTTGTTTTACTTTAACAGGGAATAACAAGACCAGTAAAACATTTGAAATTAAGTGAATTCTCTTTAATATTTATTTGTAATTTTCTATTATTTGCTGATATTTTTATTTTCTTTATAGTTTTTATTGTTATTGATGATTTTGTAAGAAGTTACCTACCGCCCGTAGTGTTGTGTCCAATTGTTTTTCTTGTATTGTCTTTTACTATTATTTTTATTTTAACTTCTTGCTTTAAATAATTGTTTTAACACGTTTTTGTTGTTTCTATACTATGTTCACACACATAAGAAAAACTATAAATAGCGAAAAATAGATAATTTTCCCATAAAATGTGTTAAGGAAATACATTGAACAACAAAATATTTGTATAAAAAAGAAACTTTAAAATTGCGTGCAATTTTCTTGTTTAAAACACATACCACTAGCTATTTAAGGTATTTTCATGAAATACTTTTTATTTGTTTAAAATATAAAAAACACAAACATTATATTGACAGTTCATACCTGTTTACTGTCATTGCTTTTTAAAATCTATTGAGTTTATTTACAGTATTGTGGCTAAAAAACTTTTGCTAACAGCAGCAAAACACGTTGTCTATTAAACGTTCATTCAGTTTATTTTTGTTTTTATTTAGAAAAACTTCAATATTGTTGAAATAAACTTTTTTTTTTTGCCAAGTTTTGTTGTTTATTTATTATTCTTTTTGGTTTCTGTCGATTTCAAATTATTACTTGTTTTGGAGAAGCTGTTGCGTTGGTATTGGAAAAATTTATATTTGTTTATGGAATTTTATTATTATTTGCGCATTGCTTTAGAAATGTTTAAATATTTAAATTTTAATTTGAATTAACAAATTTTTGGTGTGATGGAAGTGAGCAGACAAAAAAATTGACTATAGACTAGACTATAGACTAGACTATAGACTAGAACTAGACTATGACTAGAAGATAGACCTAGACTATATACTAGACTATATACTAAGACTATTACAGACTAGACGACTAGACTAGAATAAGACTAGACTATAGACTAGACTATAGACTAGACTATAGACTAGACTATAGAATAGACTTATAGACATAGAACTATAGAACTAGACTATAGACTAGACTATAGACTAGACTATAGAACTGAGACTATAGACTAGACTAGAGACTAGACTATAGACTAGACTATTAGACTAGACTCATAGAACTAGACTATAGAACTAGACTATAGACTACGACTATAGATAGACTATAGACTAGACTATAGACTAGACTATAGACTAGACTAATAGACCTAGACCTAAGACTAGACTATAGACTAGACTATAGACTAGACTATAGACTAGACTATAGACTAGACTATAGACTAGACTATAGACTAGACTATAGATAGACTATAGACTAGACTATAGACTAGACTATAGACTAGACTATAGACTAGACTATAGACTAGACTATAGACTAGACTATAGGACTAGACTATAGACTAGACTATAGACTAGACTATAGACTAGACTATAGACTAGACTATAGACTAGACTATAGACTAGACTATAGACTAGACTATAGACTAGACTATAGACTACTATAGACTAGACTATAGACTAGACTAGACTAGACTAGACATAGACTAGACTAGACTATAGACTAGACTATAGACTAGACTATAGACTAGACTATAGACTAGACTAAGACTAGACTAGACTATAGACTAGACTATAGACTAGACTATAGACTAGACTATAGACTAGACTATAGACTAGACTATAAACTAGACAATAGACTAGACTATAGTCTAGTCTATAGTCTAGAATGTAGACTAGACTAGATACTAAGTCTATATAGAATAGTCTAGTCTATATTTATATCTATAAAGCTTTTCATTTTATTTTCAAGCTGTTGAATTGTTTTTAAACATTCAATTAGAAAGTCTTTTAGCTTTAATTAGATAGTTTTTTTATATACTAGATTTACTACTTTTTGTTAAATATTTCTTCTTCTTCTTCAACGCATTTTCTATTTTCTTAAATTTTTAAATAAACTTTTATTTTAGCAACTAAGTAAGTGGCAGCACATTCTGTTGTTGTTTGTCTTTACAAAATTTAATGTCTTTAAATAACACCCAGTTATTTTTAAATGTTTCTTATTTTACGGCTCCATTTCTTTTTCTAATTGTAGTATAAAATTTCTTAATGAAAAACAAAACACATTTAATTTAATGATGAGAAAAACACTATTAAAAGAAAACAAACAAAATCACTTAAGTTTTACTAAACAAATGCTGGGAACTTTGTTATAGTGTAATAATTTTAAAATTTTCTATTAATTAAATCAAGAGAACGGACTTTTTAAAATAAATCTAAAGAAAATCTATAAAATTTTTAAGTTTTAGAATGATTTTAAAGAGTTTTAGTTAAAAATATGAGGAAGTAATGGGAAAATAGTTAAAGCGTGTAAAGTTGTCAAGTAATTTTAACTGTGAAGAGAAAACACAGGGTTGTTATAGTTCAATTGCGAAAATGTAAACAACAAAGGCATATTAAATTATTAATGTTTTTGTTTATTTTTTTAACTTAATAAAAAAACTAAATTTTATTGCCAATTTTTTATAACGCACAATTTGTTTAAAACTTTTTTATTATTATTTTTATCCAAATGCCTTTTTCAGTGAAATAAATTTGTTTAATTTTCTATCGTATTTATCATTTGGAGGGGTTTCAATAGCAAAATTTATAAATAATTGCCTTGAATTTCAAATTGCCTTGAAACTTTTTTTATTATTATTATCAAACAAACTACAAAAAAGTAAACGCTTAAAAGTAAATGTATTTAATAGTTTGGGGTTTGGATCTATTATAAATTGCAAATCAACATACATATAATGACACAATATTTCGAAAATAAAACAACAAAAAATGTAAACAAAATAATAAAACTAATGGTTGGCAACGCAAATAAAAGTTGTATAGACTAGATTGTGGAATAAACCCTACACTAGCCGTAGGAATAGAGTGCAAACTATATTGTAAAAAAGACTATAGTGAACTAGACTAAAGACTAGACATTAAATCAGACTTCAAACCAGATCAGAGACACGATCTTAGACTAGGCTATAGCGCAGACTTTAGAATAGACTATAGTACAGACTATATACTAGACTATAGTACAGACTATAGAATAGACTGTAGACCAGACTATATAAAAGACTAGAGTGCAAACTATAAAATATACTATAGTCCAGACTATAGACTAAACTGTAGACTCCAGACTATGGACTAAACTATCATTCTGACTATAGACTATAGTCTAGACTATAGTGTAGACTAAAATTTAGTCTAGTCTATAATCTACTATCTACTATAAACTAAACTATGATCCAGATTATAGACTGAACTATAATTCAGACTATAGTCCACACTATAGATTAGACTATAGATTAAACTATAATCCAGACTATAGACTAGACTATAGTCCAGACTATAGACTAGACTATAGACTAGACTATAGACTAGACTATAGACTAGACTATAGACTAGACTATAGACTAGACTAGACTAGACTATAGACTAGACTATAGACTAGACTATAGACTAGACTATAGACTAGACTATAGACTAGACTATAGACTAGACTATAGACTAGACTATAGACTAGACTATAGACTAGATTATAGACTAGACTATAGACTAGACTATAGACTAGACTATAGACTAGACTATAGACTAGACTATAGACTAGACTATAGACTAGACTATAGACTAGACTATAGACTAGACTATAGACTAGACTATAGACTAGACTATAGACTAGACTATAGACTAGACTATAGACTAGACTATAGACTATAGACTAGACTATAGACTAGACTATAGACTAGACTATAGACTAGACTATAGACTAAACTATAGACTAGACTATAGACTAGACTATAGCTTAGACTGTAGTCCATACTATACACTAATCTATAGTCCAGACTATAGACTAGACTATACTCCAGACTATAGACTAGATTATAGTCCAGATTATAGCTCGGACTATATACTGAACTGTAGACTATAGTACAGATTCAGACATTTTCGATATACAGCATTACAATTATTGTGTCTGTTAGCAGTTGTCTCTTTCCACTTCTCTAACGGTACTAAGATGGAGATGCTTAATTTGACTTACAAATATACTTTGTTTTTCTCGTTTGTTTACATTTTAGCATGTGAAGTTAACACGCAAATTTAGTTAGAGTTTTATTATCATTTTTTTTTTTTTGCATAACAAAACAATTAACAGACAAACTTTTCAAACCATATTGATTGATAGCAAAAATACATTTGAAATTCTCAATTATTAACAATTTACTTACGAAACATGACCTCAATTGTTAAGAATTTTTAAACGTTTACTTTGATTTTAATGCAAAAAAAAACTGCATTTGATTTCTATTTTGCCTAGAAAGAAAAAACGTGAAAAATTTATTAATTTATTTTCACACATAAATCATTATAAAGTACAAAAAAGTATAAATAAAAATAAATCGCATTTAACATTTATTTGCTAAAAAGGCTGAATATAGAAAACAAAACTTGTCTTCATTAATAAAATAAAAACCAGACTTGTTCGCTATAAAAGGTGACATCAGCTTTATATAAAAATTTAACAAATAAAAGTAAAATATAAAAAACATTTTACTTTTTTTATAAATTGAATTAATTTTCTTGAAGAAATTAAAAAAGAAAGTTGCAGGAAATTGTAGGCAATTTGGGTAAAAGAAAAGTTGTTTTTCAAAAAATTTCATAGAAATTTTATAAAATTTATTTAAGTAAATTGTGTGAAAAATTAGAAATGAATAAAATTTTCTCATATTTATTTTAAAACATTTCACATTATTCTGCTTTGTTAAAAAATGTTAAAGAATTTTTTTAATTTGAATTAATTTAACAAATTGTTTATTGTTTAATATTAATTGGCCACAAAAATTCCATAATTTTTTTTCGTTACTCTTAAAACCACTTAAAATATGAAATATGTTTTTGATATTTACTGGAATTTCTATAAAAAAATCTTATGAATTCCTTTGAGTTTATGCAGAAATTTATTAAAAACAAAACAATTTAAAACAATAACAAACTTTCCGAAAACAAAACACCCTCAATTTTTAATAATACACAGAATACAATTGGGGCGATAACCACAAACAGTTAAACAAAATTCTGTACTGATAAAGCGATTCTCTCAGTATCTAGGTTGCCTCTTCTCGACTCCTCTCTTTCTTTTTGTTTCATTTTTAATGTCATATTCTGTAAATCTTTAAAAATATGCCTCCTGTCGCGTGTGGTCTTTATTGTAATCAAGTTGTTACAATGCATTGCTGTAGAGTAGAGCTCTTTTTGCAGCAATTATCATTGCTGCTGTCATTGTTGCTATTGTTGTTGTTTTAAATGTTACACATGTTTTCTATAATTCCTTTGTGTATTGAACAATTTTCCTGCTTCAACTCTTACGCACACACCTACAAATAGAGCAACAAAACAAAAAAAGAAATCAATTGATTTTCAATAAAAGAGGGAGTAAAAACAAGTCATTAAAACAATAACAAATACAGCAAAAGAAGGAATTTATTGCTTTGAAGTATTTTCAGGGTTGCCATACTATTTGGATAGATAGATAGATAGATAGATAGATAGATAGATAGATAGATAGATAGATAGATAGATAGATAGATAGATAGATAGATAGATAGATAGATAGATAGATAGATAGATAGATAGATAGATAGATAGATAGATAGATAGATAGATAGATAGATAGATGGTTGGATAGATAGATGGTTGGATAGATAGATAGATAGATAGATAGATAGATAGATAGATAGATAGATAGATAGATAGAGATAGATAGATAGATAGATAATAGATAGATAGATAGATAGATAGATAGATAGATAGATAGATAGATAGATAGATAGATAGATAGATAGATAGATAGATAGATAGATAGATAGATAGATAGATAGATAGATAGATAGAGATAGATAGATAGATAGATAGATAGATAGATAGATAGATAGATAGATAGATAGAGAGATAGATAGATAGATAGATAGATAGATAGATAGATAGATAGATAGATAGATAGATAGATAGATAGATAGATAGATAGATAGATAGATAGATAGGAGATAGATAGATAGATAGATAGATAGATAGATAGATAGATAGATAGATAGATAGATAGATAGATAGATAGATAGATAGATAGGTAGATAGATAGATAGATAGATAGATAGATAGATAGATAGATAGTAGATAGATAGATAGATAGATAGATAGATAGATAGATAGATAGATAGATAGATATATAGATAGATATAGATAGATAGATATAGATATAGATATAGATATAGACATAGATATAGATATATATATATATAGATATAGATATAGATATAGATATAGCTATAGATATAGATAGATAGATAGATAGATAGATAGATAGATAGATAGATAGATAGATAGATAGATAGATAGATAGATAGATAGATAGATAGATAGATAGATAGATAGATATATAAACTGTAGACTATAGACTTGACTATAGACTAGATTATAGACTAGACTATAGACAAGAGTTTAGACTTGACTATAGCTCTGACTATAAGCTAGAATAAAAACTAAATATAGTCTGCACTTTGAACTATTACATACTAAAATATAAACGCTATTTTTAATGTCATCTGGCAACTCCATTTATGTATATTATCCCGAATAGTGAGTTGTAGTATTTTAAATAGAAGTTTTTCTGTTTAGTTTTTTTTTTTTTTTTCTTTTCTTTAAATTCTTTGCTTATTACTTTCAGCATTTTTATAAACAAAGAATTGTGTATTTTGTTTTTTCCATAAATGTTTATTATGATCAACACATTTTCTATTTAAATTTTTCACAATATAAATGTTTTTTGTGTTGTTGCTGTTGAAACAGAGAGGGAAACAATTATGATTAATAAAAGCAAAATTATGTGCTATATATTTTTAAATATGGGCGGCCTGGACTGACTGGCTGCTGGGAGAAAATTATGACTCAGTTTTATAAAATAAATAGAAGAAAAAAGCTTAATAATACCAAGCAGATATTTGTGAAAAAGTTTTGAAAATGCTTTAGTTTTAAAATGAGTAATTTTAGTTCAGAGAAAATGCCAAAAATTTCTGATAATTAAAAAAGGGCTTAATTGATTTTAAAGGAAATTTAAGATTTAATAGTAAAAATAATTAAATTAAAAGTTTAAACTAAAAATTATATTTAATATTTAAAATGTGAAATTTTAAAAATTTTTTATAAGTTACACATGATCATTTTTATAAAACAATAGAAAAATGTCTTTGAAATTACTAAAGCAGTTGACATTACTGTTTTATTTTTGGCAACTCTGTTATATTGGGCGTCAAGTTAACAAAATTTATTTGTTAAATGAACGAACATTTTGTTTATATTGAAACTTTTAATAAAAACATATTTTTTCAATTTTCATAATTTGAGTGTATTTGTTTTTATATTTTAACAGCAATTTTAAACTAATTTTGTGTTTTTTTCTTTTCATTACAGGTATGTTTTCTAATCACTGTAATATTTTAACTAAAATATGTATAACCTAAAGATAAGTACCACTTTGATTGAAAGACCATAATTAAATATTTCAACTTTATTCTTCGATTTGTTAGTTCAGTTTTAATTCAGTTCTAGTTAAGTTCTGGTTCAGTTCTGGTTCAGTTCTAGTTCAGTTCTAGTTCAGTTCTAGTTCAGTTCTAGTTCAGTTCTAGTTCAGTTCTAGTTCAGTTCTAGTTCAGTTCTAGTTCAGTTCAGTTCTAGTTCAGTTCTAGTTCAGTTCTAGTTCAGTTCTAGTTCAGTTCTAGTTCAGTTCTAGTTCAGTTCTAGTTCAGTTCTAGTTCAGTTCTAGTTCAGTTCTAGTTCAGTTCTAGTTCAGTTCTAGTTCAGTTCTAGTTCAGTTCTAGTTCAGTTCTAGTTCAGTTCTAGTTCAGTTCTAGTTCAGTTCTAGTTCAGTTCTAGTTCAGTTCTAGTTCAGTTCTAGTTCAGTTCTAGTTCAGTTCTAGTTCAGTTCTAGTTCAGTTCTAGTTCAGTTCTAGTTCAGTTCTAGTTCAGTTCTAGTTCAGTTCTAGTTCAGTTCTAGTCAGTTCTAGTTCAGTTCTAGTTCAGTTCTAGTTCAGTTCTAGTTCAGTTCTAGTTCAGTTCTAGTTCAGTTCTAGTTCAGTTCTAGTTCAGTTCTAGTTCAGTTCTAGTTCAGTTCTAGTTCAGTTCTAGTTCAGTTCTAGTTCAGTTCTAGTTCAGTTCTAGTTCAGTTCTAGTTCAGTTCTAGTTCAGTTCTAGTTCAGTTCTAGTTCAGTTGTAGTTCAGTTCTAGTTCAGTTCTAGTTCTGTCCGAGTTCAGTTCTAGTTCAGTTCTAGTTCAGTTCTAGTTCAGTTCTAGTTCAGTTCTAGTTCAGTTCTAGTTCAGTTCTAGTTCAGTTCTAGTTCAGTTCTAGTTCAGTTCTAGTTCAGTTCTAGTTCAGTTCTAGTGTAGTTCTTATTCAGTTCTATTTAGTTCAGTTCTAGTACAGTTCTAGTTCTCTGTTTCACTTAAAAACCACTTTTTCACCAAAAACCACTAAAAGTCACAGTGAAAAATTTGTTTTGTAGTGAACAAAACAAAGTTTTCACTTGCAGAGTTCACATATTCACTGAAAACTGACTTGTTTGTAAAAATTCAGTTTTCAATCCAAAAAGTTACATTTTCACCAAAAAGTTTCTTTTCATTTAAAAGTCACTTATTCACTTTTTTCACCAGGAAGTTAGTTTTTCACCAAAAAATAGTTTTTCACCAAAAAGTCACTTTTTCACTAAAAAGTCAGTTTTTCACCAAAAAGTCGCTTTTTCACCAAAAAGTCGCCTTTTCACCAAAAAGTCGCTTTTTCACCAAAAAGCCACTTTTTCACTAAAAGGTCACTTTTTCGCCAAAAAAGTACTTTTTCACAAAAAAGCTGCTTTTTCACCAAAAAGTATTTTTTTCACCAAAAAGCCGCTTTTTTTTACCAAAAATTCACTTTTTCACCAAAAAGTCACACTTTCACCAAAAAGTCCCTGTTTCACGAAAAATTCAATTTTTCACCAGAAAGTTAGTTTTTCACTATAATGTTACTTTTATCTCTAAAATTGAAAAAGTCACTGATTCACTTTTTCATCAAAATGTAAATTTTTTACTAAAAAAGTAACTTTTTCTCTAAAAATTCACTTTTCACTAATAAAATTACTTTTTCATAAAAAATCACTATTCACCAAAAAGTGTCTGTTTCTGTAAAAAATCACTTTTTTTTAATTAAAAATTCACTTTTTCTCTGAAAATGTACTTTTTTTACTTAATTTTATGCTTTTTCTTTTGGCCTTTTTACCTTTCCAGCGAATTTTTAACCCTATTTTGCAACCTCCTAATTGCAACCTTGCTTAGTCTAGACACCTACTTATATCATTATTCACTATTATTATTATTTTATTTATTTATTTTGGTAACCACTTTCGCACCCTCAAGTGATTTAAATTAAATTGCTGTGTAAATTTTTCAATATATGCATAATTTTTATACAAAAATATTTTTCCATTTACAAAAAAAAAAATAAAATAAGTGTAGGAAAAGACATACTATACATATTGCACAATAAGCATTATACAATTTGAAGAAGAAAAATTAAAAAAATATATTTCACAAAAGACTTAAAACTCAATGATGCATTTTATATGATTTATTATTGCCTTGCAACTGTTCATTCGTACTGTAAACTGACGTTCACACATTTGCAAATTTTGAAAGAAGTAGTCAGCAGTAGTGTGAACGTACTATATTACCATTTTAATGAATTTAACATAGATTTTATTTACATTATATGAACATTGTTGTTTGTTGTGTTAATGTGTAATAATCATTGAAGGCATTCACCAGTGTTATCAAGCGAGAGGGTTATTAATGTAGTGTGAATTGCAACTTTTTTTTGTGGTTGCTAATTTTCATTATTTGTATGGTTCATTTCACATGGTTAATGATTTGCTTAAAGGTTCAGGGTTGAGACAAATTTAAAGAATACAAAGTAGAGTTTTTAAAGAACTAATTTTTTATTAAAAAGATATTATATTTGTTTGTTATAAAAGTTTATTTTTTTTTAAATATTTATATAAAAAAAAATATATGCATTTTTTATAGCCTGCAGTCAGGTGTTGTTAGTGGCCGTTTTGCTATTATTGTAGTTTTTCTTTTAGCTCTTTTTTGTGGCTTTTGGCAGATGTGCTAATTTTGTGTTTTTCATTTCATTGAATTGGATTTTTCTAAGGAAAAACCCATTAAAACATGTTTTTTAAGTGGCATGAGAGAAAATGTTACAGAAAAATCAGGAAGGAATATAATAAAGTTGGAAATTGTAAAATAGAATTGAAACAATTTAATAATGTTTTAAATTAAAATAAATAAATGACCAAGTATTTTTTTGGTTAATTTCACATTTTTCTTATTGACTTGCTGACACATATTTGAACATAACTTGAGAATTATATATCCGATTTGTTTAAATAATATATCAAAAAAATCTTAATAAAACAAGCTTCAAGAGTAATTAATTAAATTTTTTGTTACGATCAATATTTATGAAAATATAACCAAATATTTTGACTAATCTATAGGTTAATTTTTAAGATTTTGAAAATTTTTTAATTTTTAAAAATCGCACATGACTTAAAATGAAAAAGCTATTTTTAGCATATAAAGCTTAATATGTGGTAATTTTAATAAAATATATTTCTTTAAAATCTATAAATAAATGTAGAAGTTATTCAAAATTAACTAGTATCAAGCAAATTTGCTGTAAATATAAGTTTTTAACAATTTTAAATTTTAAAAATTTATAAAAAATCAAAAATCGACAAAAAATTAAATATTTTTCCTAAAACAGAAAGCTAGTGGTGTTACCTCTAAAATGAGATATATTTATAAATTCGTAAAAAATTTAAAATCGACAAAAACTGAAATATTTTTCCTGAAACAGAAAGCTACTTATGTTACCTTCATCTCATTTTCATATTTTCTTAAAATCGATAAACAAATTCCGATTTTATTCAGAATAAAGTGATGTTATTCTCTTTTGCTGCTAATACAAAATTTTAAAAATTTGAGTTTTAAAAATTCGTAAAAAATCCAAAGTCGACAAAAACTGAAATATTTTTCTTGGAATGATATATATTTTATTTATACCATTAAACAAATTCCACATTTTTTCACTATTAAGTGAAACTTACTTATTTTGCTGCTAAAACAAAATTAAAAAATTTAAAAAATTTGTAAAAAATCGAAAATCGATAAAATCTTAAATGCTTTTCTTGGAACAGACTGCTAATGGTTTTACCTTCAAAATGAGGTATTTTTTTTATTAAAATCGATAAACAAATTCAAAATTTATTCCGAATTAAGTGAAAATAACTCATTTTGTCACAAAAACGAAATTGAAAATATGTTAATTTTTAAAAATTCGTAAAAAAAAATTAAAATCGACAAAAACTTAAATATTTTTCCTGGAACAGAATGCTAATGGTATTACCTTTAACATTAGATATATTTTCATAAACTCGATCAACAAATTCCGATTTTATTTACTTTTAAATGTTTTTGCTTCAAATGAAAAATTGCAAAAATTTTATATATTAAATATTTCTCTTTCATTTAAATATTTAAATTTGCTTCTTCTTTCTATTTCTTTCACTTTACAATATGTATTTTATCTAAATTAGGGTAGATCTTCTTGCACACACATGCCTGTGTTTATATAAAGTAATTTGAACGTAAATCCAAAAGTACTCATATGCACACGAAGTGGGTTTTTTCAAATAGGGAAGACGACATACATTTGAATTTCTAAAACGGAAAACGGAAGTGCACATTAGTGTAGCGTTAAAATACATATAAACAGTGGCAAACAGGCAGGCAGCAGCATGTAGTACCCAAGCAGACATCATGTCATTAAACATAAAGAAAAAGAAGAAAAATTTTATTAAAAAAAATGTTTACATAGAGTCACACATGTAGCAATAAAGGAACAGCAAGCAGGTGAAACATATTAGCCTGGTTAAACGGGCAAAATGCTTTTAGTTTGGTTTTTAGAACAATTTGGTACCTTTTTTGGTACTTTTTTTTTAAATTGAATTTAAAGCTCAAAAATATGAATAATATTTATAAAAAATGGAAATAGTAGGGGCCCGTAATGTAAGGAACACAATTTCATTAAAATTTTACTTCACATTTTCCAAAAAGTTCCCAAAAAATCCCCTTTAAATTAATGGTGTTCTTAAAGCAAATTTTAAAAGTCAGGAAAACTGTAAGCCAAAGTTAGCAAAACTTTAATAAAAATAAAATTAAACTAATTTAAATATTTTCTAGGCTTTTTAAGCTGCTAATTCCCATAATTTTTGTTTTTGGTACCTTTTTTTTGGTACTTTTTGTAAATTAAGCAAAATAAGTCAAATTTGTGAGAATATTTAGTTGAAAACTGGAAATAGTAGCGGCCCATAAGCCTGTTAATAATATGCTACATACCTGAAGACCGTTTCCCTAGGCCCTGGTGTAACTACACAAGTATCTGCAGTAATGTTGAACACTAAACGTCGCATTATGTGTGATCATATAATGATGAAACCTATTCAAATTATGAAAAAATTACATAAATTAAAGGGGTTACTACGTACGTACGTTTGTTAGACTTATACTAAAATCTAAATAAACAGCAGGTGTTTTTTGCTCTTGGATAAAATAACTTTTAAATAAAATTTGTTTTTATTTTTACACATTAAATAAAAATAAACGAGGAGAAAAAATAAGCAAAATAAATAAACAAATT
Organism: Lucilia sericata; assembly: GCF_015586225.1. NCBI lineage: Eukaryota > Metazoa > Arthropoda > Insecta > Diptera > Calliphoridae > Lucilia > Lucilia sericata. The sequence goes on along the minus strand of NW_023996066.1, from coordinate 13,018 downwards.
GTCATTTAAGGTAAACTAATTATAACCCATAGTATAGGAAACAACAAGCTTTTCATATGATTTTCAATTAAATTCATAAAAAGAAAATTTCTGGAAAATTCTTAGTATTTTAATTATTTGCCTGATAGCACACAAAAATTATCTTAGGATATTTTTTTGTTTTGATATGAATGCTAAAGGCATAAATCATGATTTCATATAAATAAGAAATCTCAGTAAAACCTCAACTGGGGATTAGGCAAAATGCAAAAAGAGTATTAAATATTCTTTGAAAAATCTTTGAGTTAAATTTTGTTTGCTAAACTGACGTAAAGTTCCGTGTAGGAAGGTCAAGTTAAGAACGAATTTCTTAAACCCTATAGCTCAAGGATTTAATTGAAATATTGTCACGACTCTAGTCGTATTCTCGAATATAGACAAAACTATAGTCTCGACTATAGACCATACTATAATCTCGACTATTGACCAAATTATAGTCTCGACTATATTCAAGAATATAGTCTCGAATATAGTCCAGATTATAGTCGAGACTATGTTTCCAGACTATAGTCTCGACTATAGACCAGACTATAGTCTCGACTCTAGACCAGACTATAGTCTAGACTATAGACCAGACAATAGTCTCGACTATAGACCAGTCTACAGTCTCGACGATAGACCAGAGTATAGTCTCGACTATAGACTAGATTATAGTCTCGACTATAGACCAGACTATAGTCTCGACTATAGACCAGACTATAGTCTCGACTATAGACCAGACAATAGTCTCGACTATAGACCAGACTATAGTCTCGACTATAGACCAGACTATAGTCTCGACTATAGACCAGTCTATAGTCTCGACTATAGACCAGACTATAGCCTCGACGATAGACCAGAGTATAGTCTCGACTATAGACTAGACTATAGTCTCGACTATAGACCAGACTATAGTCTCGACTATAGACCAGAATATAGTCTCGACTATAGACCAGACTATAGTCTCGACTATAGACCAGACTATAGTCTCGACTATAGACCAGTCTATAGTCTCGACTATAGACTAGACTATAGTCTCGACTATAGACTAGACTGTAGACCAGACTATAGTCTCGACTATAGACCAGACTATAGTCTCGACTATAGACCAGACTATAGTCTAGACTATAGACCAGACAATAGTCTCGACTATAGACCAGACTATAGTCTAGACTATAGACCAGACAATAGTCTCGACTATAGACCAGACAATAGTCTCGACTATAGACCAGACAATAGTCTCGACTATAGACCAGACTACAGTCTCCATTATAGACCAGAATATAGTCTCGGCTTTAGACCAATCTATGGTCTCGACAATAGGCCAGACTATAGTCTCGACTATAGACCAGACTATAGTTTTAACTATAGTCTCGACTATAGACCAGACTATAGTCTTGACTATTGACCAGACTACAGTCTTGACTATAGACCACACTATAGTATCGACTATAGTCCAGACTATAGTCAAGACTATAGATCAGACTATAGTCTTGACTATAGACCAGACTATAGTCTTGACTATAGACCAGACTATAGTCTTGACTATAGACCAGACTATAGTCTTGACTATAGACCAGACTATAGTCTTGACTATAGACCAGACTATAGTCTTGACTATAGACGTGACTATAGTCTCGACTGTAGACCAGACTATAGTCTCCACTGTAGACCAGACTAAAGTCTCGACTATAGACCAGACTATAGTCTCGACTATAGACCAGACTATAGTCTTGACTATAGACCAGACTATAGTCTTGACTATAGACCAGACTATAGTCTTGACTATAGACCAGACTGTAGTTTCGACTATAGACCAGACTGTAGTATCGACTATAGACCAGACTATAGTCTCGACTATAGATCAGACTATAGTCTTGACTATAGATCAGACTATAATCTTGACTATAGACCACACTACGCTCTCGACTATAGACCAGACTATAGTCTCGACTATAAACCAGGCTATTCTATAGTTTTGAATATAATCTGTGTATAGTCTTGACTATAGTATATAATCTGGTCTTTGGTTTGTTGTTTAGTTTCGACTATAGTCTGGCATATAGTTTCGTCTATAGTCTTGTTTATAGGTCTCGGTTATTATCAATGTGTAGCCTTGATAAAGGTTTAGCATGTTCTTATCCTTTGTCGATATTTTTTCCACTTTATAGCTTAATATTTAGTAAAACCCCAAAGAGCCTCTTTAAAGTCAGTTTAATTTGTCTGGTTTCTTTTGATTTATCATTCCTACCAACTTCCTGTCTATGTTTTATTAAAAAAACTTTTATACAAAACCTTTATAATGAAAAAAACTTCCAGTTAAATTACCTTGACTACTTGAAATAAAGCAACAGCAAAATCCCTGCAAATAATTAATGAAAAACCAAGTATAAAAGGACTAAATGAATGACTGACTCCGACTTCAACAAAAATATACAATTTTAACCCAATGACACATTATCAACAACATCCCAGTGTTTATTCATTTAACTATTCAAACAGTTACAAAGGAAAGAAGGAACAAAAAACAAAAGCCTACTCTCGAGCAAGGACATTTACGTTATTTTTTTATAAATTAAAAACAAAACTTTATACATTTTATCCCACTATACAACTCAACAGTTCCAAAGAGAAATTTGTAACAAATATTCCTTTATTTTAAAATGAAAAAAATATATATTCATCATTTCATTGCAAGAGTTTTTTTTCTCTCTCTAGATCCTTTATATGTCAGTTTAAATACGGAAGTGTATTTGTGTATACAAACAAGAGGTTAAAGTACCCACTTTTATATATTTTTTTTTTTTTTTTGTTCTTTATTTATATAGAGTGTAATAATTCTACACATACAGGATTTACAGGACTCTTTAAATTATCCTTAACGTGTGTGCCTGTGTAGAGCCTAGAGGTTTGTTTGTGTCTTGTTTTATTTTTCTAGTTGAATGTGGGTCTATAAAAACCACTCATGTTGAATTGTGAGGTTTCATCTTACTGTACTTTACACCCGGGAGGGGAACATGTTAAATTGTTAATTGTATTGGGGACACACTGATGTTTTGCGGACATTTATTGTGAGATATTATGGGGAAGATTGTGGGTATTAGGTTAAGAGGACTTATATTATGGTTTGAAGGAGATTGATGATTTATGTTAAAAACCATAAAATTAGGTTTCTGTTGACAACTGTGGACATAATTAGGTTGTAAATGTATGGAGGTATAATATACTATAGTCGAGAATTAGATTGTAATTTGGGCGACTATAACACAGATTAGTATAGAGGTTGTAGCTTGATCTATATACTAGACTATAATCTGGTCTATAGACGAGACTATAGTCTGGTCTATAGTCGAGACTATAGTCTGGTCTATAGTCAAGACCATAGTCTGGTCTATAGTCTGATCTATAATCAAGGCTCTAGTCTGGTCTATAGTAGAGACTATATTCTGATCTATAGCAGAGACTATAGTCTAGTCTATAGTCAAGATAATAGTCTGGTCTATAATCAAGATTATAGTCTGGTCTATAGTCGAAACTATAGTCTGGTCTATAGTCGAGTCTATACTAGAGACTATAGTCTGATCTATAGTAGAGAGTATAGTCTAGTCTATAGTGGAGACTATAGTCTAGTCTATAGTAGAGACTATAGTCTAGTCTATAGTCGAGACTATAGTCTGGTCTATAGTAGAGACTATTGTATGATCTATAGTAGGGACTATAGTCTGATTTATAGTAGGGACTATAGTCTGATGTATAGTAGAGACTATAGTAGAGACTATAGTCTAATCTATAGTCAAGATTATAGTCTGGTCTATAATCGAGACTATAGTCTGGTCTATAATCGGGACTATAGTCTGGTCTGTAGTCGAGACTATAGTCTGCTCTATAGTCGAGACTATAGTCTGGTCTATAGTCTGCTCTGTAGTCGAGACTATAGTCTGGTCTATAGTCGAGACCATAGTCTCTAATGTCGTCGAGAATATAGTCTGGTCTATAGTCGAGACTATAGTCTGGTTTATAATCGGGACTATAGTCTGGTTAAAGTCCAGACTATAGTCTGGTCTATAGTCAAGACTATAGTCTGCTCTATAGTCGAGACTATAGTCTGGTCTTTAGTCGAAACTATAGTCTTGCTTATAGTCGAGGCTATAGTCTGGTCTACAGTCGAGACCATAGTCTCTTATATAGTCGAGAATATAGTCTGATCTATAGTCGAGACTATAGTCTGGTCTTTAGTCGAGAATATATTCTGGGTTATAATCGATACTATAGTCTGGTCTATAATCGGGACTATAGTCTGGTCTATAGTCGGAACATAGTCTGTTATATAGTCGAGAATATAGTCTGGTCTATAGTCTGGTCTATAGTTGGGACTATAGTCTTGTCTATAATGGGTTACTATAGTCGAGACCATAGTCTGGTCTATAGTAGGGACTATAGTCTGGTCTATAGTAGGGACTATAGTCTGGTCTATAGTCGAGACTATAGTCTGGTCTATAGTCGAGACTTAGTCTGCTTTATAGTCGAGACTGTAGTCTGCTGTATAGTCGAGACTATAGTCTGCTCTATAGTCCAGACTATAGTCTGCTCTATAGTCGAGACTATAGTCTGCTCTATAGTCGAGACTATTGTATGGTCTATTGCCGGGACTATAGTGGAGAATATAGTCGAAACTGTAGTCTGGTCTTTAGTCTCAACTATAGTCTAGTCTAAAGTCTTAAGAATATTTCAGTAGTTTACTAAAAGTCCCCTTCAACTCTTAAATTTTCACTTATGTCTTTAATATATTTATGTCCTTTTTGCACTCTAGTCCTAAAAATGTTTTACAACATTTTCCCACTATTTAATGTTTAAATACGGGAATTTCATGATTTTTGCTTATTTACACTGTTTTTGGGGTAAAAGCAAAGGTTTGGTTACACAAAATAACCGTAAAAAATCCCCTAAAATCCCTTCAAAAAGAAGGTGAAGTATGTTGCAGACCTTTTGACTTTTATGTGAAAAAATCTATTTCAAATTTGTTATAATCAAGTCATCATCATATTTTCTAAAAGAAGACTTAAGAATTATAAATGACCAGGGCGTTGTTGTGTTTTTGTTTTCGTATGAAAACTTTTTAACTAAAACTGCAGTCACATTTTTCCACACATTTAAGTTTATGTGTTTTTTAAGGGAAGTGGTGGCGAAAGAGAGAAAGGAATAAAAACGGAAATAGTTTATGGGATTACGCCCTTTTTTGTTGTACATAGATGATGATGATGAAATTACAGGAAGAGTGTTAAAGAATTTGAAACTTTAAAGGAGTCAAGGAGTGATAAGTAAATTATTTGGTTTTAGTTAAAGGTGTTAAATTTAAAAAGGATTACAAAAGCAAATGGTTGCAAATATTTAGTTTACTATAGCAAATTGTGGCAAATATCAAGTTTACTATAGCAAATTGTGGCAAATATTTAGTTTACTATAGCAAATTGTGGCAAATACCTAGTTTACTATAGCAAATTATTGCAAATAATTAGTTTACTATGGCCAAATGTTGCATATATTTACTTTGCTCTAGCAAATTGGTGCATATATTTAGTTTACTATAGCAAATTATTGCAAGTATTTAGTTTACTATAGCAAATTGTTGCAAATATTTAGTTTACTATAGCAAATTGTGGCAAATACCTAGTTTACTATAGCAAATTATTGCAAATAATTAGTTTACTATGGCCAAATGTTGCATATATTTACTTTGCTCTAGCAAATTGGTGCATATATTTAGTTTACTATAGCAAATTATTGCAAGTATTTAGTTTACTATAGCAAATTGTTGCAAATATTTAGTTTACTATAGCAAATTGTTGCAAATATTTAGTTTACTATAGCAAATTGTTGTAAATATTTAGTTTATATAGCAATTGTTTGCAAATATTTAGTTTACAATAGCAAATTGTTGCAACTATTAAGTTTACTATTGTAAATTGTTGCAAATCTTTGGTTTATTATAGCAAATTGTGGCAAATATCAAGTTTACTATAGCAAATTGTGGCAAATATTTAGTTTACTATAGCAAATTGTGGCAAATACCTAGTTTACTATAGCAAATTATTGCAAATAATTAGTTTACTATGGCCAAATGTTGCATATATTTACTTTGCTCTAGCAAATTGGTGCATATATTTAGTTTACTATAGCAAATTATTGCAAGTATTTAGTTTACTATAGCAAATTGTTGCAAATATTTAGTTTACTATAGCAAATTATTGCAAGTATTTAGTTTACTATAGCAAATTGTTGCAAATATTTAGTTTACTATAGCAAATTGTTGCAAATATTTAGTTTACAATAGCAAATTGTTGCAACTATTAAGTTTACTATTGTAAATTGTTGCAAATCTTTGGTTTATTATAGCAAATTGTTGCAACTATTTAGTTTACTATAGCAATTTGTTGCAAATATTTAGGTTACTATGTCAAATTCTTGCAAATATTTAGTTTACTATGGCAAATTGTTGCAAATATTTTGTTTACTATAGCAAACTGTTGCATATAGTTAGTTTACTATAGCAAATTGTTATAAATATTTAGTTTACTATAGCAACTTGTTAAAAATATTTAGTTTACTATAGCTAATTGTTGCAAATATTTAGTTTACTATAGCAAATTCTTGCAAATATTTAGTTTACTATAGCAAATCGGTGCAAAGATCTAGTTTACTATAGTAAATTGTTACAAATAACAATTTTGCTATAGTAAATAGCTGCAAACAAATTTACCATAGTAAATTGTTACAAATAACTGGTTTGCAATAGCAAATTATTACAAATAACAAGTTTACTATAGCAAATTGTTATAATTTTTAACTCTTAAAGTTGTTTTAAATATGTTGCTAACAATTTTTCTTTTTCTTTTGACTCCCTTTGTAACAATGCGTTTGTCATCAGCTTCTTATTTAAGATGCTGGTGTATATCTGTCTGTCTGTTTGTCTTTGCTTCCCTTTAAATACGTCTGTCTGTCTGTCTGTGCGGAATGATATTTTTCTGTAAGTTATTCAAGTACGTGCTTGGCATCACGTATGTTCTAGTTTATATTTACTATACTACAAATCAAGAGTATTCTGTTTTAAAGAGAGGAGGGAAAGGGGGGGGGGTTTGTCAACACAGAATCAATACTAAACTGAGGAATAAAGAAAGCATAACATCATCTAGAGATTATAGGGGAACTAATGGCTGTTATAGGTAACCATAAGAAAGCAATGAGGGAACATAAATAACCCAAGTTATGTGTATGTATGTGTGTTGTAGTAGTAGTAAATGAATTGGAAAAGATATAAAGCAAATGTTTACTAAGGAGTAAATTCTTAATAAAATGTACAAACAAAGATTTGGTTGAAGTCTAAGCTAAACACAATTTTCATTTCTGGTGCCAGAAATCTTCCGATTTTACATATTCCCTTCTTTTGCTTCTATTTCTCTTATCATTTCTTTGTTTTTTTCTTTCTGTTTTTTGTTGTTATGAAAGCAATTTTTATTTTATAACAATTTAGCAAATAAATAATAATTTATTTCTATTTACTTTAAATTCATATCTCTTTGCCATACTTATAGTAAATGTTTACCTAACATAACTTTACTAATTAGTACAACCTTTCTAGCAACAACACTTCATGTAACAGTTGGTTTGTTGTTGTTAGTTTATAATAAATAATAAAATATTTTTACAAAAAAAAAAAAAACTTAACTGCAATTGTTGCTAATTTCTTTTTGCCTTTAAAAAAAATCAACAACATTTGTGTCAATTACCCAACCAATATGATTGTGTAATAAAACAACAACAACCATAACAATTTCTAGTTCAAATTACTAAATGACAGTTACAACATTTAGCCTGGTTTTCTTTACCAATTTCCAATTTTCTTTCAGCAAGTCAAGGTGTCTGCCATAAACATTATCACAGCATTGTAAACTTATTCGTCAAAAGTTCTTCAAAGACAAATAGTTAGAGGGTTTCTTGTTTTAAACAAACATAACATATGCTACAACAAAAAAAAAAAGATTAGAAACAAGGTTGTCAATCACTGACACGCAGTAATTGTGTGGTATTTTGTTAGTATAAAAGGAATTTGTTTAGTATTCATAATAAAGCTTTAAACTCTTTTCTTAGGAATATTAAAAAAAATCTACAAAAGAAATTAATATTTACCACCAAAGTCTTGTAATAGTTGAGTTTTTTTTTCAACAGTTATGATTTCAATTGCAAACATTTCCAGTAAAAAAATCAATAAAATAACAAAATTTCACAAAAATTCTTAACAATTTGCTATAGTAAACAGGTTTTCTATATAAATTTGCTATAGTAAATATGTTATCTGTTATAAAAACTAGTTTGCAAGGGCAAATTGTTTCACATAATAAGTTTACTATACCAAATTGTTTCAGTTAACAAGTTTACTAGGGTTAAATGTAATGAAAAATAACATTACTAAAGCAAATTGTTAGAAATAACAAGTTTGCTATGGAAATAACTAAGCAATATAGCAAATTTGCTATAGTAAATTGTTTCAAATAATAATTTTGCTATAGTAAATGGCTATAAACAAGTTTACTAAAGCAAATTGTTACAAATAACAAGTTTGCAAGGGCAAATTATTACAAATAACAAGTTTACTATAGCGTATTTTTTTCAAATACTAACTTAACTATAGCAAATTTTTGCAAATATTAAGTTTACTATAGCTAATTGCTGCAATTATTTATTTTACTATAGCAAATTTTTGCAAATACATAATTTACTATAACAAATTTTTGCTTATATTTAGTTTACTATAGTAAATTGTTGCAAATATTTAGTTTGCTATAGTAAATTATAGCAAATATTTAGTTTACTATAGCAAATTGTTGCAAACATTTCGTTTACTTTAGTAAATTGTTACAAATAATAAGTTTACTATAGCAAATTGTTACAGATATATAGTTTACTACCGCCAATTATTGCAAATATTAAGTTTACTATAGAGAATTATTGCAAATAATAAGTTTACTATAGCAAATTGTCGCAAATATTTAGTTTTCTTTAGCAAATACTTAGTTTACCATAGCAAATTGTTGCAAATATTTAGTTTACTATAGCCGATTATTGCAAATATACAATTTACTATACATTGTTGTTGCAAATATTTAGTTTATTAGAGCTAATTCTTGCAAATTTTTAGTTTACTATAGCTATTTATTGCAAATATTTAGTTTACTATACTAAATTACTGCAAATATTTAGTTTACTATACCAAATTATTGCAAATATTTAGTTTACTATAGCAAATTGTGGCAAATATTTAGTTTACTATAACAAATTTTTAGTTTGCTATAGCAAATTGTGGCAAATATTTAGTTTTCTATAGCGAATTCTTGCATATACTTAATTTACTATAGCAAATATTTAGTTTACTATAGCTAATATTGTTATAAATATTTAATTTACTATTGCAAATTGTTCCAGATACTAAATTTGCTATAGTAAATTCTTTTACATAAGTTTACTATAGCATATTGTTACAAATACTAAGTTTACTACAGCAATTTGTTACGCTTAACATAACTTGTCTCGGCAATTTCATAGGGATTTGGTAATTTCTTTAAAAAAAATCAATAATTCTGAACAATTTCAATGTTGTTTTCAATTTATTTCATTTCCCCTTTTCTTCTCTCTTTATTAATCTTTAAAATCTATTTCTGTTCATTCTATGTTCTATGCAACTCATTGAAGCATTTACTTTATTACAATTCATATTCTTCATATGGAGGCGCCTCCATTAAAATGTGGAAAAAAAGCCTTAAAATATGAAAAGAAAGAGTTTATAAAGCCGGTCATTGCCCTGCAAGTGACTGAACAAAGGTCATTTTTATTAAGTTCAAAGTTTTCACTATAAATGCATTCTGTTGTTTTCTTGCCACTAAATGTTGCATGTTTAAAATTCATATGAACAAAATGTTTAAAAATATTTTCTAAGGTTTTTTTTTTGTTTTTATATTATGAGGGTAACATTCCACATGAAAGGAGTCATAAACATTTAAAAAGGAAAAAGTTTGGGGCAAAAACACAAATAACCCAGCAAACATTATAGGTACAAGTTAACAAAGTACATCAAAATCAATTTCCTTAAAAGCTTAACTTTAAAATTATTGTTTAAGAAAATATTTTTTAAACTTTTTTTTTAAGTTTAATAAAAATTTTTTGCTGGGTTATTAATGTCAATTAGAGTTTCGTGTGTCTTTAATAAAACTTTACTTTGAACTTCACCCTTAGAAAGTTAACAACAACAACAATATTTAGTTTTATGTATGTCTGACCAATGTTAACTTAACTATAGGAAAAACTATTAAAATGCAGGTTGTTTGTTTTTTAGTTAAGTTTTTCTACAACAACAAATACTATATGTAATGAAACATGACAATAAAAGCAATAAATTATAATTTAAATTTGAATTGCATGTAGAAAAGTAATTTAATAAAAATTTAGTTGAAAGAAAAAAAAAAAACATATTAACAGACAAATAGATAGCAACGATAGAATGTTTGAAATAAAAATACAAATTTAATTATTAAGTTTTTAAGTTTACTATTGCAAATTGTTATAAAGAGCATGTTTACCATAGTAAATTGCGTTGAATTAGTTTGCAAGAGCTAATTGCGGCAAAAAAACAATTTACTATAGCAAATTGTTGCAAATATCTAGTTTACTATAGCAAATTATTTCTAAAACGAATTTACTGTAGCAAACTTTAACAAATAATATGTTTGCTAGGGCGAATTGTTATAAATAATATGTTTGCTAGGGCAAATTGTGGCAAATTACATGTTTACTATAGCAATTTCTTCAAATAACAACTTTACTATACCAAATTGTTGCAATTAACAAGTTTACTATAGCAAAAAGTTGCAAATCACAAGTTTACTATAGCAAATTTTAACAAATAATAAGTTTTCAAGGCAAAGTGTTGCAAATCACAAGTTTACAATGGCAATTTGTTACACATAACATGTTTACTATAGCAATTTCTTCAAATAACAAGTTTACTATAGTAAATTGTTACAAATAATTAGTTTACTATAGCAAATTATTGCAAATACTGTATTTACTATAGCAAATTTTACAGATATTTAGTTTACTATAGCAAATTGTTACAAATACCATGTTTACCATAGCAAATTTCTACAAATATTCAGTTTACTATAGCAAATTTTTACAAATAATTAGTTAACTATAGCAAATTATTGCAAATACTGTATTTACTATAGCAAATTTTACAAATATTTAGTATACTATGGCAAATTGCTACAAATTATAAATTTACCATAGCAAATTTCTACAAATATTCTGATTACTATAGCAAATTATTGCAAATACCATGTTTACTATGGCAAATTTTACAAATATTTAGTTTACTATATCAAATTGTTACAAATTACAAGTTTACCATAGGAAATTTTCACAAATACTATATTTACTATAGAAAATTTTACAAATATTTTGTTTACTATAGCAAATTTGTTACAAATTACAAGTTTACCATGGCAAATTTTTACAAATAACTAGTTCAATATAGTAAATTTTTGCAAATACCGTATTTACTATAGCAAATTGTTGCAAATACCATGTTTACTATGGCAAATTTTACAAATATTTAGTTTACTATACCAAATTGTTACAAATTACAAGTTTACCATAGTAAATTTTTACAAATACCATATTTACTATAGCAAATTTTACAAATATTTAGTTTACTATAGCAAATTGTTGCAAATTACAAGTTTACCATAGCAAATTTTTATAAATATCTAGTTAACTATAGCAAATTTTACAAATTACAAGTTTACCATAGTAAATTTTTATACATAACAAGTTTACTATATCAAATTTTTACAAATACCATATTTACTATAGCAAATTGTTGCAAATATTTACTTTACTACAGCAAATTGTTGCACATATTTAGTTTACTATAGCAAATTGTTGCACATATTTAGTTTACTATAGCAAATTTCTACAGGTAGTAACTTTACTATAGTAAATTCTTATAAATATTAGGTTTTAACAATTTTCAATGTAATTTTTTTCATTCATAATTAAAGCTTTAAACAGCTGGCAAATACTAAATTCTATTTCTAATATAAAATTCTAACAGCAATTGCAATATTGCGGGCGAATAGTTGTGTGACATATATGTCAGTCACATTCAACGACAAACCCTAAAAAGTGAGTGATCGTTAACACCGAACCACACCACAAAACACACACACAATACCACACTTTCTTTGGCAAATTATAAGCAATTTATTTTATTTATTTTTATATTTTTAAAATAGTAAAAACAACAAAAACAAATACACTTTAAACAAATGTTAACGTAATTATTTATTGAAAACATCATACAAACGTAAATGTCTGTATAAATATGGAAATGGATTTGGATTAAGGTGTGTGTGTGTGTTTAAAGTAATTTGCTAAATATGGCAAATATGATTAGAAAGAGCAGAATCGTTAAGAAAGAAAGTCTTAATAGAAATTTTAAATTTCTAAATTGAAAATAAATTTTGACATAAAAGGTGTTTTAAATATAAAATTTTTAAATATTACTACAAACAAACTAATAAATTAAGATTTTAAAACCATATTTAGTAAAACTGTTTACATAGTTAGTTTATCTTCAATAAACTATTTTTTTTACATAACATTTTCAACCGGATACTATCTTTTAATATTAAATCATTCTTTTTATCTCTAATTTAAATTTAGCTTTTTTTTTAATTTATTCTTTCTCCATTTCTATCAAGTTTTCCATTTCTATGCTTTTTTTCATACTTTGATCTTTAATAAAAAAAACTGACAGAATAGCAAAAGAAATAACTTGGACTTGTATGTTGTAAATTATTTTCAATTATTTTTTTCGTTTGTTACAAACAACCGCTATTGTTACTAAATAAAGTTTTTTACCATATAATTACGATAATTGCCATTTCCT
>NW_023996065.1:0-64520 GCF_015586225.1 Lucilia sericata | reverse complement strand
TAGTCTATAGTCCAGCTTTAGTCTTGTCTTTAGGTTAGACTATAGTCTGTCTATCTTCCAGACTATAGTCTTTTCTTTAGTTTCTTCTTTCTTTTTAAAGATTTCAAAATTAGTTATTATAAAAATGAGTACCACACCTTGGTCACCCACACAGCTTTTACTGAATCATTTAGTTAAGAAAATATTGGTCCAATTTCAAACAAAAGATTACGTTTTTTTCAAAGAGCAAGAAATAATCTTTCAACACCAACCAAAAATATATAAAACACCCAAATTTCAAAAGAACAAAAAGAAAAAAAACACTAATTTATAATTCCCATAAATTGTTTTTGAAGGAAAAATTATAAATTTTTTGAAACAAAAATGTTCGTGTATTTCACAATGACTCACTAAACTACATTTATGTTATGAGAATCTTGTGAATCTATATAAAGCTGTCATGTGTCATCATTGGTTTATTTAAAAAAAAAGAAAAATATAAAATTTTTGAAAAACCATTTCTTAAAAATGTATATAAATTATAAAATTTTTTTTAAATGTGTTAATAAAATTCAAGGAAACATTATAATTAAAATTATGTGCAAACACAGACGGGAAATTGTTAAATAAAATTTTATTATTTTTGAAAATTTTCTTCAAGAATAATTTCAAATTCTTAAGATAAAATTGCATATATTGAAACTTTATTTCAAACTTTTAAAAATTCTCTTTTAAACAGGAAATCATTACCTGTTTTATTGCTAAAATTTCAAATATTTCGTAGTAATTTCTTTTAATTAATTAACACATTAAAGTCTTAACAAATAAACCTCTAATTCGTAACCAAAGAATTTCTATATGTATGCAGTTTTTTGCTCAAACCGAAACAATTACAAATTCCTAATAATATTTCTGTTTTTCTACCTTTTAGCTTAAAACGAAACAAAACAAAATTCCTTAATTTATTTAGGCCATTTCATTCGAATTATAATTAAATTTCTCAGTTGTTTTTTACTTATTGGTTTTAATTAGTAAATTTAGCAAAATGTTTGGTTTCTCTTGCCGCTGACCGGCCGCTCAAATATGCCACACACTAATGTTGTATGTTGCATTTGGAAATTGTAGTTCATTTATATGATTTTCTCGAGTTCTTGTTGTTGTTGTTTATGTAGCGTTTAATGTGAATTTTCTTGGCATTTTGCCTTTTGATTTTGTTTAGAACTGTTTTTCTCAGTGATGCATGGCCGGAGATAAGAAAACATCTACTCGTATGATTTATTTCAGAACATGTTCATAAACAACAAACGGTTCAGGTCTATTTGAATCGATAATTTAAAAAACAAAAATTAACTGAAATTATTTTTGAATATTTAGATCTTTTTAGGCAGCAAATATGTGTGTTATTAATTTAGAAAAATTTGTTTGATAGTTAGAGGTCTAGTAAAAGTCAATCATTTAACTAGATTTGTCTATATACAGCACAGGCTATAGTCTCATCTATAATGCACACTATATTTATTGTCTATAGTCCAGATTATAGCCTTGTCTACAGTCTATAGTCAAGACCACAGACTTGTCCACAGGCCAGACAATAGACTTACCTATAGTTCAGACTATAGACTTCTCTATAATCCAAACTAGAGTGTTGTCGGTAGTCCAGACTATAGTCTTATCTATATTCCAGACTACAGTCTTGTCCATAGTCAAGACTATAGTTTTGATTGTAGTCCAGACTATAGTATTTTAAATAATCCAGACTATAGTAGTGTCTGTAGTCCTGACTATAGTTATGTCTATAGTCCAGACTATAATCATGTCTATAGTCCAGACTATATTCTTGTCTATAGTCCAGACTGCAGTCATGTCTATAGTGCAGACTGTAGTCTTGTCTATAGTCCAGACTATAGTCTTGTCTATAGTCCAGACTATAGTCTTGTCTATAGTCCAGACTATAGTCTTGTCTATAGTCCAGACTATAGTCTTGTCTATAGTCCAGACTATAGTCTTGTCTATAGTCCAGACTATAGTCTTGTCTATAGTCCAGACTATAGTCTTGTCTATAGTCCAGACTATAGTCTTGTCTATAGTCCAGACTATAATCTTGTCTATAGTCCAGACTATAGTCTTGTCTATAGTCCAGACTATAGTTTTGTCTGTAGTCCAGACAATAGTCTTGTTTGTAGTCCAGACTATAGTATTTTAAATAGTCTAGACTATAGTATTTTAAATAGTCCAGACTATAGTAGTGTCCATAGTCCTGACTTTAGTTATGTCTATAGTCCAGACTATAGTCTTGTCTATAGTCCAGACTATAGTCTTGTCAATAATCCAGACTGTAGTCTTGTCTATAGTCCAGACTGTAGTCCTGTCTATAGTCCAGACTATAGTCTTGACTATAGTCCAGACTATAGTCTTGACTATAGTCCTGACTATAGTCTTGTCTATAGACCTAAGAACAGACTTGTCTATAGTCCAAACTATGGACTTATCTATAATCCAGACTATAGACTTTTCTATAGTCCAGACTATAGACTTTTATATAGTCCACACTATAGACTTTTCTATAGTCCAGACTTTAGTCTTATCTATAGTCCAGACTATAGTCTTGTCCATAGTCCAGACAATAGACTTGTTTATAGTCCAGACTTTAGTCTTGTCTATAGTCCAAACTTTAGTCTTGTCCATAGTCCAAACTATAGGCTTGTCTACAGTCCAGTCTAGAGTCTTGTCTATAGTCCAGACTATGGTCTTGTCTATAATGTCTAAAGTCCATACTATGCTTAAAATTGTTATCTTGTCTTTAGTCCAATCTGTGGTCTTGTCTATAGAGTTTAGTTTTAAAGCTCCTTAATATATACTTCTTTTGTTTACTCCCAAGAATATGCTATACTTTTTAATCAATATAACGCAGTAAGTTCAAAATGATCTTATACTGGCAAATTTTCTTTATTTTTTGTTATTTTTTTAATTTTATAATAAAACTAATCGATTTTATTATTTTCTTTTGTAAAATACAGATTGAACGCGAGAAAGCCGATCTCAGCGTCCAAGTCATTCAAATGTCTGAACGCCTCGAGGAAGCTGAAGGTGGTGCCGAACATCAAGTAAGTTTTGAAGCCAAACAAAAAGCAATTTCTCTTTCCCTAATTTCCTTTATTAAATATTAATTTTTCTTTTCCCAAAATATAGTTCGAAGCCAATCGCAAGCGCGACAGCGAATTGTTGAAAATGCGCAAAATGCTTGAAGATGTCCATTTGGAATCCGAAGAAACCGCTATGTTGCTTAAGAAGAAGCACAACGAAATTGTTGCCGATTTCCAGGAACAAATCGAAATCCTGACTAAATCAAAGAGCAGGTAAATTATAAAAGTTTAAAAATTATGAAAAAAAATCTAAAAAAAGGCTTTTAAATAATATTAAAGCTTTAAGTTGAGAACAAATAAAATTTCAACAAATTTACTTAGCATACTTTAAGGAGCACACGAAATTATTTCGTTTACTTATGCATTCTTGAATTAAGTAATTTGGTTGTTGATCTCATATTTTGAGTACAATTTTATTTGTTCTACTTAAATCTTTAGTATTTATATTAAGCCTTTTAAATGCTTCAGCTTTTCATTTTCATTTTTAAATTCATATTCATTTGTTTATTTTAAATTCGTCTGTTTCATATTTGTTTAGTCATTTATTTCTCTGTAGTGATTCATTTTTCTGTTTCATTTATAACAAATATAAAAATTTTCATTTGTCTATCTGTTGGCCCATATCAGAGGCCAATGTTTCAATTTTGTTTTAAAAGCAAATGTATTGAAAATCTTGCAAAATATTTATTTGTTTATTTATTTATTTGTAAAAATGTTCAACAAGAAAAATAAATATTTAGCAGAGAAACATCTCTATAGATAGAAATTATATTATAGATACATAATATTTAGTAAAACCACCTGTATGGTACAGTGGTACGAATATGTAAATAATAATTAAAAACAAATTTTTAAAATGTCTATAGCCCAGACTATAGAATTGTCTATAGTCTAGAATAAAATCTTGTCTATAGTCCAGACTATAGTATTTTCTAGTCTATAGTCTACACTATAATCTTGTCTATAGTTAAGACTATAGTTTTGTCTATAGTCCAGATTATAGTCTTATTTATAGTCCAGATTAAATTCTTGTCCATAGTCCGGACTATGATCTTGTCTATAGTCAGGACTATGGTCTTGTCTATAGTCCAGAATATAGTCTTGTCAATAGACCAGACTATAGTCTTGTCAATAGACCAGACTATAGTCTTGTCAATAGACCAGACTATAGTCTTGTCAATAGTCCACACTATAGTCTTGTCAATAGACCCGACTATAGTTTTGTCTCTAGTCCAGACTATAGCCTTGTTTATAGTCCAGATTATATTCTAGTCTATAGTCCAGACTATGGTCTTGTCTATAGTGCTGTTTACAGTCTTGTCAAGAGACCAGACTATAGCCTTGCTAATAGACCAGACTATAGTCTTGTCTATAGTCCAGACTATAGTCTTGTCTATAGCAAAGATTATATTCATGTCTATAGTACATACTATAATCCAGACTATAGTCTTGTCTATAGTCGAGACTATAGTCTTGTCTATAGTCGAGACTATAGTCTTGTCTATAGTCCAGACTATAGTCTTGTCTATAGTCCAGACTATAGTCTTGTCTATAGTCCAGACTATAGTCTTGTCTATAGTCCAGACTATAGTCTTGTCTATAGTCCTGACTATAGTCTTGTCTATAGTTCTGTCTATAGTCTTGTCTATAGTTCTGTCTATAGTCTTGTCTATAGTCCCGACTATAGTTTTGTCTATATTCCAGATTATAGTATTGTTTATATTCCTGACTATAATCTTGTCTATAGGCCAGACAATAGTCTAAACTATTGTTTTTTCTATAGTACAGACTATAGTCCTGTTTTGAGTTTATATTCAGTTAAAAGAAATCTGCAGTAGTTTATTATGGATCTACTTCTGCCGACTCTAATTGACCTTTAATTGCAACAAATTATTTGAAAGTATTTTGAAATTTTCATATAAATCAAATCTGAAGGGTTTATTCATACTATGTTTAATACTATTCCACGATAAACATTTTCTTTTTTTTTCAACACAAGCAATTTCAAGTCAAAAAATAAATGTTTAATTTCAAAATCTCATATTTCCATAAATCTAAAAATATTTTTGTTTAAATATTAAATCAAATTAAACAACTATAATAATTTAAAATCCAAGGCCAAAAAAACACATAATTAAGCTAATTAAAAGAACACTCTAGCCCCCTTTCAAAGCCCCTGGCATAAACTATACAATTTCAAAAGTTTTGAAAAAAAAACAATTGAAATAATTAAAAACAAAAATTTATGGATTTTAACAAAAATTATGAAAATAAAATTGAAAAAACACTCAATTTGTTTTTGTTTAAATTGTTCTAGAGTTTGCGCTTTTGAATATTTTTTTATAAAAATATTATATACACTCTAATTAACACCCCACACCCATTAAATTTGAAAAAATCTTAAAGTGTAGACACTTTATAGCTCTTTATTTAGAAGATCTACAAAAGCTTCAAACACTCACGCAAAAAAAAAAGCTTTCTTCTCTTGAGAGCTTTTCTTTATATGCTAAATATTTCAAAATCTTTTTTCTTTCTATGATTTTAGAAATTTTGTATTTGTATTTTTAGTTTTGAAAAATAAATTGTATATAGAATTTTAATTTTTTCTACCTTCAAATATCTCTGTTTATTTTACCCCAAAAAATTTCATTCCCAAAATTTGTTTGTTGCTTTTGCTCCGTAGAAGTAAAAAAAATCCCAAATATGTCTTATATATATAGAAATTGTTTTTGTTTTCTTTATTTTACGAAAGAACAAAAATATTATTATTGTTTAAAAATTTATTTTCAAATATTGTTGTCTCTTTTTGTTTTTCTATATTTTACCTTTATGGAAATTTGATATCTAAAGTTTTTCTTTTTTTTTTTGTTTTTTTGAAAATACATAAATTCCACGTAAAAAAATAAAAATTATATATATGAATATTTGCTTTATCTGTGTTAGTATGAAATTATGAGTTTTTTCTTTTAAAAAATTTCACTCAAAATTATATTTTGAAAAATTTTACTTACTCAGTAGGTGTTTAAGCAAATAATCTCATTGTCGTTTGTCTGTATAATAGGTTACCAGGGCGTAATCCTCATTTATGACGTTATATGTTGATTTTGTTAAACATTATCTATTTATAACAAAAATATTTTGTTATTTTTAAAATTTATTTACAATATTATCTTTTAAACATTTTCTCACATTTATAAATTTTATGAATTTTTTTCTTTAATATTAAAATGCTTAATAAATCTAGCATTTATTTTTTGTATATTATTGCTAAATCTAATGACCGTTCCTTAAAATATTTTAAATGGAAATTTCAAGAGATTGATTAAGAATGAAAAAATACAAAAGAAAATAATTTTTTGAAATTTTCATATAAACCTAAAAGTGATTTTCAAAACTAAATATCAAATCCCTAGTTTATTCCTTAGGAGTTGTGAAGGGTAATCTCTTGACTGAACAGTGATTATCCCCTTTTCACTGGGTCCTAACTAAAGCTATTTTATTCAAATTAAACTAAAAACATAAGGACCTCATTATTGATTCACAGTAACGAATGAAAACAGGTTCTCTTTTAAATTGATTTGTTGAATTGTTCTCTACAAAATGGATTCACAGTAATGAATGAAGAAATGTTCTCTTCAAAATAGATTCACAATAACGAATTAAGAAATGTTTTCTTCAAAATTGATTCACAGTAACGTGTGAAGAAATGTTGTCTTCAAAATGTATTCACAGTAACGAATGTATAAATGTGCTCTTAAAAAATCATTCACAATAATGAAGGAGAAAACGTTTTCTTTGAAATGGATTTAAAGTAATGAATGAAGAGGCGTTGTCTTCAGTCTTCATATGAAAATATGTTTCACAGTAATGAATGAAGAAGTGTTGTCTTTAAAACTAATTCACAGTAAAGGATATACAAGTTATAATGGCAAAAATGGGGTTTTGAAAAAAACATTCTAGTACCAAAGGAAGAAATGTTCTCTTCAAAAGAGATTAACAGTAACAAATGAAAACTTGTTCTCTTCAAGATATATTCACAGTAACAAACGAATGAATGTTCTCTTCAACACAAATTCACAATTACCAAAAAGAAAATGTTCTCCTTAAATATTTAATCACAATAACACATAAATATACTTTCTTTTTAACATTAATTCACAATAAGGAAATGTTATCCTCGAAATTGATTCACAATAACACATATAAAAACTTTCTTTTAACATTGATTCACAGTAACGAATGAAGAATTGTTCTATTCAAGATACATTCACAGTAATAAACGAATAGACGCTCTCTTCAATCCAAATTCACAATTAGTAAAGAGAAAATGTTAAATCACAATAACACATAAAGAAAGTTTCTTTTTTTATATTTCACAGTAAGGAAATGTTCTCTTCGTTATTGATTCACAATAACACATTAAGAAACTTTCTTTTTAACATTGATTCACAGTAACGAATGATCTCTTTAGTTTAACTCTCTTTCTAAGACCATTAACTGGAATTTACCTCAAACTTAAGAAACAGAGATCTTTTTACCATCGATCAGCTTCACTGAACTGGTTTCTATCGCACGTTACCAATTCAGCAAAATCTTTATAAATATTTGTCGATAGGTGCTGGACAAAGTCTAAGATAAATTTCTGAAACTGAGAGCAAGAAAGAGAAACGTTTCTTTTTAGAAAGGGACTACGTTCCTCTTAAGATTGGAGACGTTTCATCTCGAAGCCGAAACTAAAATCCAAACATCATTGCTCTCGATCACTTTCAGAAGAGAGCTTTAGCACAATTTAAAAAGTAATTCTAAATGGCTCTATTGCGTGGATCAACTAGATGCGATCTATCTAAAGAAATAAAGTTCTGATATTTAAAGAAGCTTGATATGTGTGCATTAAAGTGTTGATCTCGAGGAATGCAAAAGAATTGAGGCATTCTTCTCTCTAGCAATAAGAGTTTGATGTTTTGATGTCGAATATGGGAAACTGGGAGCCATCTTTTTATGGCTTTTAAAAGAAACGTACGACTCGAATGTTAACATTTCTCTCACGTCAGCTTAAAGTCTCTTTAAGATGTCTAATCCAATACTCAAATGTCCGGGATCTTTAAATGAAAAAGTGTTACATTCAAAAGATCAAGAAGATCGCACTTTGACATTGAGATCAATTGATCGATCACTACACAACAAACAGGACAAAGATGTTGAAAAAAGTCTATCTACTGTCCACTATGGGTCCAGAGAAAACTTACAAATTATGGGCAAGCGAGACATCGATCTTCTATATTGATATCAATCGATTGATCTCAAACATCGACCACAGAAAAATCGATTGATTGATCGCAAAGTTAGAGTTCAGAACAAACTCAACAAAGTTTCTTTAAAAGTCATCATTTGATAAATAATAAACTTTATGATTGGAGCTCATAAAGGCTTTATGATCGTTGATCGGTAGCTTTGCACAATTGATCGATCATAATCCTTTCCCATCATTGAGAACTCATAAAAGCTGCCTTCCTTTCTTAAACTTTCGGATGTCAGAAAACTGAATAGGTTGTACATTATTTAGATACGATATCACAAAGATTTTTGTCTTATTTGGACTCCATCAAGTTCAAATTTTTTTTTCGAATAAGAAAAACTATAAAATATTTTATTGAAATTGAAGTCACTAGATTGATGCTAGATTTATTTAAGCATTTAAATTCATAAAATCATTCCACAACCCCAAAAAAATAAAACCATTTAACTCATAAAAACAATCACCTATCTTGACCAGGTATGAGAAGCATCAATCCAGCAAAGCTCCAAAGCAAACAAAAATTAAAGCATAACTCAAAAAAGCACGCTAAGTATCCTAGCTTAAATCAATGCAATCCCATATATATCTAAAATATCTACACAAACTTTAACTAATATATTTTACTCTTTTATTCCTAATAACAACAACAAAAAACCCAAACACAGAGCCGAAAAAGAAAAAGCTAAATTCCAAGCTGAAGTCTACGAATTGCTTAGCCAAGTCGAACAATACAACAAGGAAAAACTCATTAGCAGCAAGACCATTGAAAAGTTGGAAGTCACCATTTCCGAATTGCATGTTAAGATCGAAGAAATCAATCGCACTGTTATCGATATTACCTCTCACAAGACTCGCCTCTCGCAAGAGAACATTGAATTGATCAAGGACGTCCAAGATCTCAAGTCTCAACTCGATACCGTCTCATATTCCAAGAGCCAAGTTATCTCCCAATTGGAAGATGCCCGTCGCCGTTTGGAAGATGAAGACCGTCGTCGCTCTATGTTGGAATCTTCCCTTCATCAAGTTGAAAGCGAATTGGAATCGATTCGCATTCAACTCGAAGAAGAGTCTGAAGCTCGCATTGACTTGGAACGTCAGTTGGTCAAGGCCAATGGTGATGCTGCTTCCTGGCAAAACAAATACTCTGCCGAGGTAGCCGCTCGTGCCGAAGAGTGCGAAGAAATCCGCCGTAAATATCAAGTACGCATCACTGAATTGGAGGAACACGTTGAGTCCTGCATTGTTAAGATCAATAACTTGGAGAAACAAAAGACTCGCTTGTCCAGCGAAGTTGAAGTACTCATCATCGATTTGGAGAAGGCCAATAACACATGCCGCGAATTGAACAAATCCGTTACCACCTTGGAGAAACACAATGTTGAATTGAAGAGCCGTTTGGAGGAGACCATCATCATGTACGAGAATTCACAACGTGACTTGAAGAACAAGCAAGCCGATTTGCAACGTACCATCCATGAATTGGAAAAGGTCAAGGATGCTAACAACCAATTGGCTCGTGAGAACAAAAAAATGGGAGGTGAGTTAAGGATAATGGTTAAGAAAAAAAGAGAATAAAGCTAAAATGTTTTGGGTTTTTTTTTCATCAAGATGATCTCCACGAAGCTAAGGGCACCATAAATGAAATGAACCGCCGTTTGCACGAATTTGAATTGGAATTGCGTCGCTTGGAAAATGAACGTGATGAATTGACTGCTGCCTATAAGGAAGCTGAAGCTGTAAGTTTTTTAGACTCTTGGTTTAGTTTTAAATAGGATTTTGCTCATTTATTGTTGTTTTGTTGTTGTTGTTAACAGGGCCGCAAGGCTGAAGAACAACGTGCTCAACGCTTGTCTGCTGACTTCAACCAATTCCGTCACGACGCTGAACGTCGTTTGGCCGAAAAGGATGAAGAAATCGAATGCATCCGGTAAGTGTTAATTTAAGGATTCGTTAAAAAGAAATTGATTTTATTTTGTGAGAAATTTGGAATAACCAACATGTTTTGCAAAGTTTACAAATTATTAATAGTTGGCAACGCCCTCCAGCGAATTGCAGCATCACTAATTCTTCTTAGATTAGCAGAAGGATGTTTAAATTTAAAAAAATTACTTAACAAAAATTAAAATTTTCAATTGTCTTTGCCAATTACCGATTTCTTGGTACTATTTGCATCATAGTTTTCTAAAAATACAGCCTATTCCAACCCGAACCTACAACAATTAGTTATCTGCTCTGAGCTATTTTTAAATTTCTTAGAAAATCCGGATATAAATATCTATTCCTTGAGAAACGTCATTGGAAAAAATTGCATTACTGCAAAAAACACATTTCGAAAATATCAAGAAAAGAAATTCGAAATGCAGGGGATTTTAAAATAAAACGGGAAATCAATTAAAATGAAAGTTCATTGTATTTTTTTTCTTCATCATAGTATTTATCTACTTTATTGGCACACAATTACGAATAGAAGTCGAAAAGAGAATCTAAAGAAAAACAGCCAATTTAGAGATGATGAAATGTTTATAGTTTATAGAAAAAAATTATTAATTTAAAATAAATGTGTGGACTAGTATGTATTTATAAATAAAACTAATACAAATTAATTAACAATTTAATGAATGTGACAAAAACTGACATTCAAATCAATCAGTGGCGAATCAAAATCATTTTGAACAACATTCTTAACCCTTTAAAGGCAGTAAGGGGTACCAAATAAAAGAGATTTTAGAAGTCAAGTTATGATATGTACTTTTTATACTTTTTTTTTTTTTGTTCCCCTATAATAGCTTAAAAGTTTTTTCTTTTAAATTGTTTGAAATTTCATTTCTAACCTCAAAATTTTAAATTTTTAAAAAATGTTTCTTTCTAACCTTAAAATTTGTAGAAAATTTTGAAATTTAAGTACAAAATTTAAGAGATTTCAGAAGTCAAGTTATGATATGCATTTTTTCCATAAAAATACTTTGCTCCTTTATAATAGTTTTAAAGTCCTTTCTTTTAAATTCTTTGAAATTTCATTTCTAACCTTAAAATTTTGAATTTATTAAAAAAATTCCATTCTCACCTTAAAATTTTTAGAAAAATTTTAAAATTTAAGGAAAAATTTATAAAAGTTTAAATAATTGTTTACATAAATAGTTTGTAAAACTGTAATAATATATAAAATTCTTAAAAAAAAATCATTTTTAACCTCAAATTTTTAAATTTAAAAAAAAATTGCAGATTTTCTTCCGATTTAATTTTAGAAAATAATGCTACTGATTAAAATATAAACACCAGTTTTCATTATCTGCTTAAAATAATAAAATGTAAATTAAAAAAAAATCGTTTTTAACCTCAAAATTTTTAAATATTTGAAAATGTTCTCTATTTTGAAATGATTTAATTGCAAAGAATTCTGAAATATTATTTAAATATTAATAATTTTGCTTTAGCAACTAAAATTTGTTTTGAATTTAAAAAAAAAAAAATCTAAAAATTTTAAAAATTTCGTTTTTAACCTCAAAATTTTCAATATTTTGAAAATTTTTCTCTATTTTTAAATGATTTAGTTTTACAGAATTCTGGAATATTTTAAAAGTTATATTTTTGTTTTGGCCCCTAAATTTGTTTAAATTTCCAAAAAAAAAGTCTAAAAATTTAAAAAATTTCGTTTTTAACCTCAAAATTTTTTGAAAATTTGTAGAATTTTCTCTTTTTACAAACGATTTAAATTTGCACAAATAGTTGAAAATTATTTAAATCATAATAAATTAGTCTTAAATTACATATAGAAATTTTTGAAAAAAAAAGGTGAACATTCGATCTTTTTTGATCATTTCGAATCGTATTACGATCGTTTGATCGTTTTGTAGAATATTCTTTACTGTTGCTAAAGTTTGATAACCTTTGATCATTTCGAATTGTGTGACGATCGTGTGATCGTTAAGTTAGATCACTACGTCAGCTCTTCTCTATAAAACGGTTGAATGAGTTGCTGATTCTAGATTCAATTTAGTTCGTAGAGTATTCTTTATTGGCCCTACATTATGTAACTTCGATCACCTTTGATCATATCGAATTGCGTGACGATCGTGTGATCGTTAAGTTAGATCACTAAGTTTGTTCTTCTCTATAAAACGGTTGAATGATCTGCTGATTCAATTTAGTTTTACAGAATGATTTTTACTGCCTCTACAGTATGTAACTGTGACGATCATGTGATCGTTAAGTTAGATCACTAAGTTTGCTCTTCTCTATAAAACGGTTGAATCAGTTGCTGATTCTAGATTCAATTTAAGTAGTTTGTAGAATATTCTTTACTGCCTCTACATTATGTAGCTTCGATCACTTTTGATCACACATTTGAATTATGTGACGATCGTGTGATCGTTTAGTTAAATCACTAAGTTTGCTCTTATCTACAGTTGAATGGTCTGCTGATTCTAGATTCAATTTAGTTTGTATAATATACTTTACTACCTCTACAGTATGTAATTTGGATTACTTTGATCATTTTGAATTGTGTGACGATCGTTTGATAGTTAGGTTAGATCACTGCGTCTACTCTTCTCTATACAACGGTTGAATGATCTGCAGATTCTAGATTCAATCAATACTGACTCTACAGTATGTAACTTCGATCACCTTTGATCATTTCGAATTGTGTGACGATCGTGTGATCGTTAAGTTGGATCACTGCGTTTGCTCATCTCTATACTCTAGAATATTCTGAACTTACATTCATAGGACGATCATGTGATTGATAAATTATTGATTTTACAACGTTAATTGATTTACATTTGAACATTTGACAAATTTCAGTTTCAATTAAGTTTGTAGAATATTCTTTATTGCCTCTACACTACAAACCTTCGATCGCTTTTGATCAGCTCAAGTGACGATCATGGGATCGTTAATATTAAGTGTCATAAATCAACAGCAATTCATATTTCTTCTGATTCTTGATACTGGATTATTATTAAATTTATTGTAAATGTTTCTATATCTAGCATTTAAAGGGTTAAATTACCTTACCCGCCTCATTTTATTTTCATTATTTATCAAAACAAATTACGTTCAAGGACATAAACTATTTATTTAGTTTTCTAATAGCATTGATTTTTTTCAAACATTTCCTCTTTATTCTGAACACGTTTTTCAATTGTTTTCATTATCGATCTTTTTTTACAAAAAAAAAAAATAATAAAAGAATTAGAATAAAATGATAAAGAATTTGATAGAAATAAAATCAATCAAGAAAATAGATCGCATTAAAAATGCCAGTCTAATTAATATAGTTAAGACAGCAGGAAGTTTTGTTGCGAAAAAGGAAAAAATAAAGAAAATTTTCTAAATAACTAAATTAAACGAAAAAGTGAATAAATATTATTGAAAAAAAAATTTATATTAATCCAATAAACGAAAGGGGTAAATTATTAAAATAATTTAGAGAAAGAAATAAATTAAAAAAAATTTATTTTAGTCTAAATTGTGTTATACAATCACCAGAAAATTTCGTTAAATTTGGGAACTGTTTTATCAACCGAAAGTAATTGCTTGAAACAGACAAAAGGTGGGTGCCTTTACTAAGTCAAGACACTGGAAATATGTTTGATATTTTCTTAATAATTAAGTTTTATTGTTTTTCCTTAAAAAAAAAGAGATTATTACTTGACAGTGATTTGTTTCACCAAAAAGTTGACAAGAAATCAATCAAACTATTTCGCAGCTGTCTTGTTTTAAAACAGATGGAATTTTTCTAAATTGACTGAAATATATTTTAATTTTTAGCCTTGACGATATTTGTATAAAAAAGGCCCTGTGAAAACAATTGTTGGCATTAACTATATAACTGCCCTCATATTGCTAGAAATATTGACAATATTGACAAACAAAAAGTCTAAAAGACAAGGCCAACAACACCCTCTTTAGAGCAAAGTTCCGTAGCAGATATTCGAGCTTATTTGGCTGCCTTTTATGAACGACTGCTGCTGCCTCCTCGACTGCATAACAAAAGAATTTTAATTTTAAAGAAATTATTTTGTAGTTTTAAACCACAATAACAAAAAGGCAATTGTATTTAACACATTTTGTTACACACACACTTAAAAGTACCCCCCAAAAAAAGTACTAAACAAAAAGTACCTTTAAACCAAATACCCCTACTCTCTAACTAAAAAGAAAAGAAACAAAGGTTCCCCTTAAAAAACACACACACATACCTTCGCTCTCATAAATAATCTCCTCTAAAAACAACCACCACCTCCCCCTGATCATACCTATCTGCTTTAAAAACAAAAGAGAAACATGGCTCTTACCTATGGTGTGCGTCCCCCGCGTGTACGTCACATGCTACAATCGACATATGAAGACAACTATGGCTACACTATGAACTTCTATCAGCCAATGATGGACTACTTGGATGCAAAAACGAAAAGTTTGCAGGTAAAACCACCACACTTGCCGTGGACCAGTGAACGCGGCCTCAAACAATATCGACCCTCGAACGCTATACGCCGTTATAATACCGACGAAATCTTACGACTATCGCGTGCATGTGCGGCCAGGGCAGATGAGATTTTATTAGATTTTCGCGTTAAGAAACGTTCACCATTCAGTGTTATTAAGTTAGCCGACGCAGCGCGTGTTACTAAGCATATTGCTCCCGATACGGTACTAGATAGATCGCGTGAACGTCGTCAACGTCGCCAAAGAGAATTAGAGGATCTTATACGTCAAGATACCATTAAATTACTCCATCGTATTCGTAGAATGGAATTAGACGCCGGCGAAATGACAAAGGAATTTAAACGTCAAATACGCGGTAAATCGGCTCAGGCCATTGCTCAGGCTCTGCTGTCCGAATCCGAGCGTAATATTAAACAATCGAAAAGGGAAGAAGAGGATTATATGGCTCAGGCCATGGTCCGCTCTAGCCGTGCTGTATCGCGTTTACGTTCAACTTCTCCGGAAGGAGGTCGTATCTCCGCTCACACATATCATATTGAAATGATGGACGATCGTATGGTCGATAAACTTGATCATAGAGTATCGTCCTCGTTGTATAATGTTAAGCGTCAATTGTCGTCGTTGAATCAAAAAACCGTCGAATTTTATGCTGATTCCAGGTGCGATTTAGTTGATAAGTGTTGGATATGTCGTAAAGTGATGCGTAATCATCCCAAGATTAAAGATTATAGTTATTTGTATTGGCATTGAGGACTGGTGGTTTTTGGAGCGAGAAAAAGGTTTTAAAGGCAAAATTCGGTCTAAAGTTAAAAATTTTAATTCATTAAAAAATCTATAAATTAAAACAAAATTTTAAAGATATTCTCAGTTTTAAACAAAATTAACAGTTCAACAAGTTAATAAAATTTACGTTACGTTTTTCTCAAAGGGATTTTTAAACGAAATGAAAGATCCGACAAATTAAAAACTTTCTATAAATTAGTTTATATATCAAAGATATTTAAGAAATCAAAATCTAAATCTAAAATTTAATTTGTATATTACGTTTTTTCTTTACGTTACGTTATGCTAGCAATATGTATAAAAAGGACATTTACAACTTAATATGAAAAAAGATATTTAATGAAGTTTTACAATTTTCATTACGTTACTAAACATCCTTCTATTTTCATTACGTTACGTTACGTTACGTTACAGATTGTGTAATTAAAAATCGTAACCGTATTTAATTCAAGGATTAAATAATTTAAAAAGACTATATATAAATGTTCAGAGACAATTACGTTACGATATTTGATTCCTAATTTTATTTAATCTTTTCATTAACGTAACGTAATGAAAACTACTGAATCATTTTACAATTTTTTAACTTTTTTCCTAAAAATATATTTTAGAATTACTTTCATAAAATCTTTCAACTAAATGAAACTTTAACGTAACGCAAATTCAGTTCTAGTTCAGTTCTAGTTCAGTTCTAGTTCAGTTCTAGTTCAGTTCTAGTTCAGTTCTAGTTCATTCTAGTTCAGTTCTAGTTCAGTTCTAGTTCAGTTCTAGTTCAGTTCTAGTTCAGTTCTAGTTCAGTTCTAGTTCAGTTCTAGTTCAGTTCTAGTTCAGTTCTAGTTCAGTTCTAGTTCAGTTCTAGTTCAGTTCTAGTTCAGTTCTAGTTCAGTTCTAGTTCAGTTCTAGTTCAGTTCTAGTTCAGTTCTAGTTCAGTTCTAGTTCAGTTCTAGTTCAGTTCAGTTCTAGTTCAGTTCTAGTTCAGTTCTAGTTCAGTTCTAGTTCAGTTCTAGTTCAGTTTCTAGTTCAGTTTCTAGTTCAGTTCTAGTTCAGTTCTAGTTCAGTTCTAGTTCAGTTCTAGTTCCAGTTCTAGTTCAGTTCTAGTTCAGTTCTAGTCAGTTTCTAGTTCAGTTCTAGTTCAGTTCTAGTTCAGTTCTAGTTCAGTTCTAGTTCAGTTCTAGTTTCAGTTCTAGTTCAGTTCTAGTTCAGTTCTAGTTCAGTTCTAGTTCAGTTCTAGTTCAGTTCTAGTTCAGTTTCTAGTTCAGTTCTAGTTCTTAGTCAGTTCTAGTTCAGTTCTAGTTCAGTTCTAGTTCAGTTCTAGTTTCAGTTCTAGTTCAGTTCTAGTTCAGTTCTAGTTCAGTTCTAGTCAGTTCTAGTTCAGTTCTAGTTCAGTTCTAGTTCAGTTCTAGTTCAGTTCTAGTTCAGTTCTAGTTCAGTTCTAGTTCAGTTCTAGTTCAGTTCTAGTTCAGTTCTAGTTCAGTTATCGTTCAGTTCTAGTTCAGTTATCGTGTTCTAGTTCAGTTCTAGTTCAGTTCTAGTTCAGTTCTAGTTCAGTTCTAGTTCAGTTCTAGTTCAGTTCTAGTTCAGTTCTAGGTCAGTTCTAGTTCAGTTCTAGTTCAGTTCTAGTTCAGTTCTAGTTCAGTTCTAGTTCAGTTCTAGTTCAGTTCTAGTTCAGTTCTAGTTCAGTTCTAGTTCAGTTCTAGTTCAGTTCTAGTTCAGTTCTAGTTCAGTTCTAGTTCAGTTCTAGTTCAGTTCTAGTTCAGTTCTAGTTCAGTTCTAGTTCAGTTCTAGTTCAGTTCTAGTTCAGTTCTAGTTCAGTTCTAGTTCAGTTCTAGTTCAGTTCTAGTTCAGTTCTAGTTCAGTTCTAGTTCAGTTCTAGTTCAGTTCTAGTTCAGTTCTAGTTCAGTTCTAGTTCAGTTCTAGTTCAGTTCTAGTTCAGTTCTAGTTCAGTTCTAGTTCAGTTCTAGTTCAGTTCTAGTTCAGTGCTAGTTCAGTTCTAGTTCAGTTCTAGTTCAGTTCTAGTTCAGTCTAGTTCAGTTCTAGTTCAGTTCTAGTTCAGTTCTAGTTCAGCAGTTCTAGTTCAGTTCTAGTTCAGTTCTAGTTCAGTCTAGTCAGTTCTAGTTCAGTTCTAGTTCAGTTCTAGTTCAGTTCTAGTTCGTTCTAGTTCAGTTCTAGTCAGTTCTAGTTCAGTTCTAGTTCAGTTCTAGTTCAGTTCTAGTTCAGTTCTTTCAGTTCTAGTTCTAGTTCTAGTTCAGTTTCTAGTTCAGTTCTAGTTTAGTTCTAGTTAGTTCTAGTTCAGTTCTAGTTCAGTTCTAGTTCAGTTCTAGTTCAGTTCTAGTTCAATTTATGTTTAGTTTCATATTTGAAAAATTATTGTAAATTTCTTACGTAACGTAATGACAAACGTTAAAAAAAACTTAAGCCAATCAAGTCATATTAAATCTTAAACCCACTTTTAAAATAATTTCGAAACCAAAATTAGAAAAAAAATAGAAATCGTAAGTTTCCTTATATTTACAAAAATATCCCAATAAAACCACTATTGCCTCAACACCAAAACTATGATCAAACGTCAGCGCGGGGAGTTTTCACATTATTATAGTCTATTAGCCAATTTTTTTCAATAAAAAGTGTTTCTTTTTCAAAAAAATAGAAACACATTTATGCAAAAAAAAAACCCATAACAAACACTTGCCATTTTCATTTCCTATTAAAAAATTCCTGTTATTTACCTCCTCCTTTCTAAATTGCCATCCCACACCAACAGCACACACAAAACTAAAAACATTTAAAACATTTTTGTAAACGATTTCATTTTTTATTAAAATTTTTTTAATTTAAATGAACAAAAAATACTACAGTTGTTAATGTTTTTAATTAAATGCAATATAAATTTTATTTCAAATGAAGAAGAATTTACGAAAGAAACCAATAAACATGGCGTCTTTTTATTTCAATTTTGGGTTCTTTTTTGGTTTATTTTTAAAAATAATTTTATGCTTAGGAAAATAACACATCCATACGTGTCTTTTAAATATTTTACTTGTAGACTCATTAGTTTCTTTTTTCGAAATTTTATTTTTACATTGTAAATATTCTATTAGAATTAGAAAAAACATACATGGTCATTGCAAATAATTCATAATTATAAACAAATGTTTGTTATCTGGTGAATTTTAATAGTTTGTTATTTGTTTATAAATATGGCATATTTTTAAACAAGAAACACGTAAATATGCTTGTAATTTTAGGGAAAAAAAATTGGTCAAAACAATTGTTAATTAATGTCAATTTATTCAATTTAAATATAAATTATTGGAATATGTAGCAGAAATAATATGACAGATGTCATTTTTAATAATGTGCTAATATCTATTACATTAATCTTCTAATTTCTTATAAGTTAAAATTCTAGTTCAGTTCTAGTTCAGATCTAGTTCAGTTCTAGTTCAGTTCTAGTTCAGTTCTAGTTCAGTTCAAGTTCAGATCTAGTTCAGTTCCAGTTCACTTCTAGTTCACTTCTAGTTCATTTCTAGTTCACTTCTAGTTCACTTCTAGTTCAGTTCTAGTTCAGTTCTAGTTCAGTTCTAGTTCAGTTCTAGTTTAGTTCTAGTTCAGTTCTAGTTCAGTTCTAGTTCAGTTCTAGTTCAGTTCTAGTTCAGTTCTAGTTCAGTTCTAGTTCAGTTCTAGTTCAGTTCTAGTTCAGTTCTAGTTCAGTTCTAGTTCAGTTCTAGTTCAGTTCTAGTTCAGTTCTAGTTCAGTTCTAGTTCAGTTCTAGTTCAGTTCTAGTTCAGTTCTAGTTCAGTTCTAGTTCAGTTCTAGTTCAGTTCTAGTTCAGTTCTAGTTCAGTTCTAGTTCAGTTCTAGTTCAGTTCTAGTTCAGTTCTAGTTTAGTTCTAGTTCAGTTCTAGTCAGTTTTAGTTCAGTTCTAGTTCAGTTCTAGTTCAGTTCTAGTTCAGTTCTAGTTCAGTTCTAGTTCAGTTCTAGTTCAGTTCTAGTTCAGTTCTAGTTCAGTTCTAGTTCAGTTCTAGTTCAGTTCTAGTTCAGTTCTAGTTCAGTTCTAGTTCAGTTCTAGTTCAGTTCTAGTTAGTTCTAGTTCAGTTCTAGTTCAGTTCTAGTTCAGTTCTAGTTCAGTTCTAGTTCAGTTCTAGTTCAGTTCTAGTTCAGTTCTAGTTCAGTTCTAGTTCAGTTCTAGTTCAGTTCTAGTTCAGTTCTAGTTCAGTTCTAGTTCAGTTCTAGTTCAGTTCTAGTTCAGTTCTAGTTCAGTTCTAGTTCAGTTCTAGTTCAGTTCTAGTTCAGTTCTAGTTCAGTTCTAGTTCAGTTCTAGTTCAGTTCTAGTTCAGTTCTAGTTCAGTTCTAGTTCAGTTCTAGTTCAGTTCTAGTTCAGTTCTAGTTCAGTTCTAGTTCAGTTCTAGTTCAGTTCTAGTTCAGTTCTAGTTCAGTTCTAGTTCAGTTCTAGTTCAGTTCTAGTTCAGTTCTAGTTCAGTTCTAGTTCAGTTCTAGTTCAGTTCTAGTTCAGTTCTAGTTCAGTTTAGTTCAATTCTAGTTCAGTTCTAGTTCAGTTCTAGTTCAGTTCTAGTTCAATTCTAGTTCAGTTTAGTTCAGTTCTAGTTCAGTTCTAGTTCAGTTCTAGTTCAGTTCTAGTTCAGTTCTAGTTTAGTTCTAGTTCAGTTCTAGTTCAGTTCTAGTTCAGTTCTAGTTCAGTTCTAGTTCAGTTCTAGTTCAGTTCTAGTTCAGTTCTAGTTCAGTTCTAGTTCAGTTCTAGTTCAGTTCTAGTTCAGTTCTAGTTCAGTTCTAGTTCAGTTCTAGTTCAGTTCTAGTTCAGTTCTAGTTCAGTTCTAGTTCAGTTCTAGTTCAGTTCTAGTTCATTTCTAGTTCATTTCTAGTTCAGTTCTAGTTCAGTTCTAGTTCAGTTCTAGCTCAGTTCTACTTCAGTTCTACTTCAGTTCTAATTCAGTTCTACTTCAGTTCAGTTCTAGTTCAGTTCGACTTCAGTTCAAAATATGTATTTCTTCTACAATTTTAAAATTTATTGAAATTTTCTTTGCTTCATTAGCTTTTTATAAACAATCCTATGTCACTATCAAATTACGCATTACCATTTCATTTGTATTACAATTGTCAGGTATTAGTCATTTATGATGTCGTATTCTTAAATAATTAAAAAATTTGTTTACGCATTTTTCCTTGATTTTTTTTTACAAAAAGCATTGAAAATGTTTTGTTTACAGCTGTACGATTTCAATGCAATAGATTTAGTCATTCGACTTTTTTTAACAATAGTATGACACTATCCCTTGATTTAACCAAACACTAACAATTGTTTTAATAAAAAATTGGCACTAAAATATGTTTTATAAATTTAGTAGTTTTCTCAAATTAAATTGATTTAGTCATTGTTATTTAAAGAAAAAACTATGGCATCACTTTACCGTACGCATTTAGTACTAAAAATACTATGTAAATGTTTAATATGAAACTTCTAGTAAATTAATATTGTATATTCAGTAAAAGGTTCATTAAAAAAATGTATTTAAAAGAAATTTTAAATTATTTATTTAACAACTGTTAAATTTAAAAACAATTGTTCAATAACCACCTTTTTTATAAACAATATAACAATAAAACTTATTTTACTATCACTTTCTAGCATTTCTCATTTGGTTCCTAAATATCTCAAGAAATGTTCACCTGTTTTAAATAAAATGTATATGACAAATCTTGTAAACGTTTAGTTCACATCTGTAAATTTTCTATTCATATGGTTATACCCCCAATTTGCTAATGTTATTTAGTTATTTAAAGAGAGACTGATTTTTCAAAATCTTTAGAACTTGTTTTACAATTTGCTTGACATTAATTATATAACATTTTGAGACTGCTTTCTATGTGAGTTTTAAATTAGAAAAAAAAATTATGCAGTAGATATTATTTTATGAAGAAAAATATGTCAGTGCACTGCCCGGAAATGTTTCTATAACAAAACTCTTTAACTTTTTACGTTATATGTATCTCTACATAATTACAAATCAAATGGTTTACAATTAACTTGAAAATAAACTGCTAGAGTTTTTATCCTATTGAAGATTTAATTTTAGTTCCTTTCTATTGTTACCTAATAATTTTACTAAATGATTATTATATACTATGCTATTCTGAACTCAAATTTATTATAAAAATTTTTAACACTTATACCATAATCTGTTCTACACACCGAGATTTATATAATAACCCCATTGATTTGACCTTTGACCCTCAAGGTCAAGCAATATAATCCGCTGACTTAAGGTGACTTTCAATTCTAATCTAGGACTGAAATAATTTTTATTTAACTTAGTTCAAATTCAAAAGCATTCAGTTCTAGTCCAGTTCTAATTTAGTTCTAGTTAGTTCAGTTCTAGTTCAGTTCTAGTTCAGTTCTAGTTCAGTTCTAGTTCAGTTCTAGTTCAGTTCTAGTAGTTCAGTTCTAGTTCAGTTCTAGTTCAGTTCTAGTTCAGTTCTAGTTCAGTTCTAGTCCAGTTCTA
Organism: Lucilia sericata; assembly: GCF_015586225.1. Lineage (NCBI taxonomy): Eukaryota > Metazoa > Arthropoda > Insecta > Diptera > Calliphoridae > Lucilia > Lucilia sericata. Next base: position 42,352 of record NW_023996065.1, on the reverse strand, counting down.
GTTCAGTTCTAGTTCAGTTCTAGTTCAGTTCTAGTCAGTTCTAGTTCAGTTCTAGTTCAGTTCTAGTTCAGTTCTAGTTCAGTTCTAGTTCAGTTCTCGTTCAGTTCTAGTTCAGTTCTAGTTCAGTTCTAGTTCAGTTCTAGTTCAGTTCTAGTTCAGTTCTAGTTCAGTTCTAGTTCAGTTCTAGTTCAGTTCTAGTTCAGTTCTAGTTCAGTTCTAGTTCAGTTCTAGTTCAGTTCTAGTTCAGTTCTAGTCAGTTCTAGTTCAGTTCTAGTTCAGTTCTAGTTCAGTTACTAGTTTCAGTTCTAGTTCAGTTCTAGTTCAGTTCTAGTTCAGTTCTTAGTTCAGTTCTAGTTCAGTTCTAGTTCAGTTCTAGTTCAGTTCTAGTCAGTTCTAGTTCAGTTCTAGTTCAGTTCTAGTTCAGTTCTAGTTCAGTTCTAGTTCAGTCTAGTTCAGTTCTATTCAGTTCTAGTTCAGTCTAGTTCAGTTCTAGGTCAGTTCTAGTTCAGTTCTAGTTCAGTTCTAGTTCAGTTCTAGTTCAGTTCTAGTTCAGTTCTAGTTCAGTTCTAGTTCAGTTCTAAGTTCAGTTCTAGTTCAGCTTCTAGTCAGTTCTAGTTCAGTTCTAGTTTCAGTTCATAGTTCAGTTCTAGTCAGTTCTAGTTCAGTTCTAGTCAGTTCTAGTTCAGTTTCTAGTTCAGTTCTAGTTCAGTTCTAGTTCAGTTCTAGTTCAGTTCTAGTTTCAGTTCTAGTTCAGTTCTAGTTCGCAGTTCTAGTAGTTCAGTTCTAGTTCAGTTCTAGTTCAGTTCTAGTTCAGTTCTAGTTTCTAGTTCAGTCTAGTTCAGTTCTAGTTCAGTCTAGTTCATTCTAGTTCAGTTCTAGTTCAGTTCTAGTTCAGTTCGAGTTCAGTTCTAGTTCAGTTCTAGTTCAGTTCTAGTTCAGTTCTAGTTCGTTCTAGTTCAGTTCTAGTTCAGTTCTAGTTCAGTTCTAGTTCAGTTCTAGTTCAGTTCTAGTTCAGTTCTAGTTCAGTTCTAGTTCAGTTCTAGTTCAGTTCTAGTTCAGTTCTAGTTCAGTTCTAGTTCAGTTCTAGTTCAGTTCTTTTTCAGTTCTAGTTCAGTTCTAGTTCAGTTCTAGTTCAGTTCTAGTTCAGTTCTAGTTCAGTTCTAGTTCAGTTCTAGTTCAGTTCTAGTTCAGTTCTAGTTCAGTTCTAGTTCAGTTCTAGTTCAGTTCTAGTTCAGTTCTAGTTCAGTTCTAGTTCAGTTCTAGTTCAGTTCGTTCAGTTCTAGTTCAGTTCTAGTTCAGTTCTAGTTCAGTTCTAGTTCAGTTCTAGTTCAGTTCTAGTTCAGTTCTAGTTCAGTTCTAGTTCAGTTCTAGTTCAGTTCTAGTTCAGTTCTAGTTCAGTTCTAGTTCAGTTCTAGTTCAGTTCTAGTTCAGTTCTAGCTCAGTTCTACTTCAGTTCTATTATTTAAATCTAAATTTCGTTTAATTTTACATTTTCTTACTTAAGAACATCTGTTTTTAAGTAAAAAAAAATTAATTAATACAATTAATAGAGCGTTATAATGAAAAAGTCTAGCAGTATGACAATGATAAATTTGAATACCAAAATAAAATTTATCAAATTTTTTATGCGCATGCTAAAATGTTTCAATGCAATTTTGGGAATTTAAAATATGTTTAAGATTTCTTTGTAACAAAAATAATTGAAATCATTGTTTTGATAATGTCCTTCAAAAAAAAAAAAACTGAAATATTTGTTTAAAGCATATAATATTTAAAACAATTGAATGTTTTTTCAAGTAAAATAATCTGTTTTCTTGAAATCATCAAAAAAAAAAACAAAAATATTAAAAGACATCATGAGAGAAATCCGTTTGATATGACAGACAGACAGCATAGATATTTTTGCGTAAATATATGAGGAAAAAAACTAACAACAGCACTTTTGTTGTGTACTCCTACAAATAACAGAAAAGTACCCATAAATTTGCTTTATATTTTTAAAAATTTCAAAATTGTTGCCAAGTTTTGTGGCTGTTGCTGCTGCTGCTGGCATAGCCAGATTAAGTAATTTTTAAAAACACACAACAACTACAACAACGACAAACAGAAAATGTATTTTGAAAAAATGAAATAATTTCGAAATATTATGCAAATGTGTACTAGAAGTGATACTAAGTAAAAAGTTTAGAGTATAGAGCAGCAACATTTTTGTTTAGTACATGATATTAAATTTAGTACAAGCATTTTTTTGGTTGCAGCTAAAATTAGCTATAAATTCTTATAACCTGAATATATCAAATACCTTTTATACACAAAAAAAGTTTAATGATAATTAAAGTACAAAAAGAACAACTAAATTGAACAATATACCAAAAGAAATTTAAAATTTCAAGAAATCTTAAGAAAACAATAGTTTATAAAGATCAGCAATTAGTCATTGTTGACATACATATACTTTTGAAATATTTAAACATTTTTTCATGTCATGACTCATTCAACATTTTAGTTTAGTTGTTATTGTTAATTGTAATTGACAATTTATTTATTTCGTTTTTTCTCTTTTTTTTAAAATCTGTTAATCATTAGCTAATTATATTTGCTTTGACAATCAGAGATCAATTGATTTATTCGTTTATTTATGTTAAATTGTGACAAGTTCATGTCACTTGACTTGACTTTACTTTGTAATTGTGTTAAATATTTCGTTTTTTTACAAATTTTCTTAAATGTTTGATGTTTAGACTTTAGCATAGAATTTATTTCGTAAATATTTGAAAATCACTTTGATTTGATCTTTGTAACAAATTTATTTATAAAAAAAATTTTGTTAATTTTATAAAAAAAAGAAAAAGATCAAGTGATTGATCTACATAGTTGAGATGTTTGCACAAAGTCCAAAGAATTTTCTTCTAAAAACCCCAAAACATTTTAACATTATTTCTAAATTAAATAAATTTTAACTTTTCTTTTTAAAAAGTATTTACAGTTTCAGATATGATAATGATAAATTATTTGAAAGTTCTAAAAGCTCTTTTTAAAGGCGCTTATTTAAGAAGAGTTCGACCCTCCCTGGAGTTTAAGTTATGGATCAATTTAGAGATTCAATATAAATTAATTTCTAGTTCATTCTTAGTTCAGTTCTAGTTTGCAGTTCTAGTTTAGTTCTAGTTCAGTTCTAGTTCAGTTCTAGTTCAGTTCTAGGTTCAGTTCTAGTCAGTTCTAGTTCAGTTCTAGTGTTCAGTTCTAGTTCAGTTCTAGTTCAGTTCCTAGTTCAGTTCTAGTTCAGTTCTTAGTTCAGTTCTAGTTCAGTTCTAGTTCGTTCTAGTTCAGTTCTAGTTCAGGTTCTAGTTCAGTTCTAGTTCTCAGGTTCTAGTTCAGTTCTAGTTCAGTTCTAGTTCAGTTCTAGTTCAGTTCTAGTTCAGTTCTAGTTTCCAGTTCTAGTCAGTTCTAGTTCAGTTTATAGTTTCAGTTCTAAGTCAGTTCTAGTTCAGTTCTAGTTCAGTTTCTAGTTCAGTTCTAGTTCAGTTCTAGTTCAGTTCTAGTTCAGTTCTAGTTCAGTTCTAGTTTCAGTTCTAGTTCAGTTCTAGTTCAGTTCTAGTTCAGTTCTAGTTCAGTTCTAGTTCAGTTCTAGTTCAGTTCTAGTTCAGTTCTAGTTCAGTTCTAGTTCAGTTCTAGTTCAGTTCTAGTTCAGTTCTAGTTCAGTTCTAGTTCAGTTCTAGTTCAGTTCTAGTTCAGTTCTAGTTCAGTTCTAGTTCAGTTCTAGTTCAGTTCTAGTTCAGTTCTAGTTCAGTTCTAGTTCAGTTCTAGTTCAGTTCTAGTTCAGTTCTAGTTCAGTTCTAGTTCAGTTCTAGTTCAGTTCTAGTTCAGTTCTAGTTCAGTTCTAGTTCAGTTCTAGTTCAGTTCTAGTTCAGTTCTAGTTCAGTTCTAGTTCAGTTCTAGTTCAGTTCTAGTTCAGTTCTAGTTCAGTTCTAGTTCAGTTCTAGTTCAGTTCTAGTTCAGTTCTAGTTCAGTTCTAGTTCAGTTCTAGTTCAGTTCTAGTTCAGTTCTAGTTCAGTTCTAGTTCAGTTCTAGTCATTCTAGTTCAGTTCTAGTTCAGTTCTAGTTCAGTTCTATTTCAGTTCTAGTTCTAGTTTCTAGTCTAGTTCTAGTTCGAGTTCAGTTCTAGTTCAGTTCTAGTTCAGTTCTAGTTCAGTTCTAGTTTCAGTATCAGTTTCAGTTCTAGTCAGTTCTAGGTTCAGTTCTAGTTCAGATTCTAGTTGCAGTTCTAGGTTCAGTTCTAGTTCCAGTTCTAGTTCAGGTTCTAGTTCAGTCTAGTTCAGTTCTAGTTCAGTTCTAGTTCAGTTCCTAGTTCAGTTCTAAGTTCAGTTCTAGTTTCAGTTCTAGTTCATTCTAGTTTCTAGTTCAGTTCTAGTTCAGTTCTAGTCAGTCTAGTGTCAGTTCTTCAGTTCTATTCGTTCTAGTTCAAGTTTCTAGTCTTAGTTCTAGTTCTAGTTCAGTGTCTCAGTTCATGTTCTAGTTCAGTTCTAGTTCAGGTTCTAGTTCAGTTCTAGTCAGTTCTAGTTCAGTTCTAGTTCAGTTCTAGTTCAGTTCTAGTTCAGTTCTAGTCAGTTCTAGTTCAGTTCTAGTTCAGTTCTAGTTTCAGTTTCTAGTTCAGTTTCTAGTTCAGTTCTAGTTCAGTTCTAGTTCAGTTCTAGTTCAGTTCTAGTTCAGTTCTAGTTCAGTTCTAGTTCAGTTCTAGTTCAGTTCTAGTTCAGTTCTAGTTCAGTTCTAGTTCAGTTCTAGTTCAGTTCTAGTTCAGTTCTAGTTCAGTTCTAGTTCAGTTCTAGTTCAGTTCTAGTTCAGTTCTAGTTCAGTTCTAGTTCAGTTCTAGTTCAGTTCTAGTTCAGTTCTAGTTCAGTTCTAGTTCAGTTCTAGTTCAGTTCTAGTTCAGTTCTAGTTCAGTTCTAGTTCAGTTCTAGTTCAGTTCTAGTTCAGTTCTAGTTAAGTTCTAGTTCTGTTTTAGTAAAAATTTGCAAAAAAGAGAAATTGTATTAAAGAAAGAACTCAAAATGTTTAAAATCTTGGAAAACCTCAGGTAATTTATTAAAATTTACAAAAAAAAAAATAAAAATCAATTCTTTTTCTACTTAAGTATAATCAAACTTCTTCCATAAAACTTCAACTAATCTCCCATTATCTTCTCTCTGTCTCTAGCAAACAAACTTCCATCGAAATCGAACAATTGAACGCTCGCGTTATTGAAGCCGAAACCCGCTTGAAGACCGAAGTCCAACGCATCAAGAAGAAGTTGCAAATCCAAATCACCGAATTGGAAATGTCCTTGGATGTTGCCAACAAAACCAACATTGATTTGCAAAAGGTTATTAAGAAACAATCCTTGCAATTGACCGAATTGCAAGCCCACTACGAAGACGTTCAACGTCAATTGCAATCCACCTTGGATCAATACGGTGTTGCTCAACGTCGTTTGGCCGGTTTGAACGGTGAATTGGAAGAAGTACGCTCTCAATTGGACAGCGCTCAACGTGCTAAGCGTACCGTTGAATTGCAATTCGAAGAAGCCCAACCCGCATCAATGAATTGCACACCACCAACATTAACTTGGTATCGATCAAATCGAAATTGGAACAAGAATTGTCTGTTGTTGCTGCCGATTACGAAGAAGTCACCAAGGAATTGCGCATCAGTGACGAACGTTACCAAAAGGTTCAAGTAAGTAGTTTTGAAAGGGAGAGGGAGGTGAATGATTGAAAAGAGTTAAGAATTAATAAAATGTTGGGGTTTGTTTTCCTTAGGTTGAACTTAAACACACCATTGAACAAGTCCATGAAGAACAAGAACGCATTGTCAAATTGGAAACCATCAAGAAGTCCTTGGAAGTCGAAGTCAAGGTAATTTAAAAAAAATATAACGAAATAAATTATAGGAATTTTAATCGAATTTCGTTTTATGCTTTAGAACTTGTCCATTCGCTTGGAAGAAGTTGAATTGAATGCCGTTGCTGGTAGCAAACGTATCATCAGCAAATTGGAAGCCCGTGTTCGTGATTTGGAACTTGAATTGGAAGAAGAAAAGAGAAGACACGCCGAAACCATCAAGATCTTGAGAAAGAAGGAACGCACCGTCAAGGAAGTCATGGTACAATGCGAAGAAGATCAAAAGAACATTATTTTGTTGCAAGAAGCTTTGGACAAATCCACTGCCAAGGTCAATCTCTTCAAGCGTCAATTGGCTGAACAAGTAAGTAACCAAAACTCTCCAAAACTAATGGTAAATGTGGACTAATCGTTTTGTTCTTTATAAATTTCTTAGGAGGGCATGTCTCAACACACCGTCACCCGCGTACGCCGTTTCCAACGTGAATTGGAAGCTGCTGAAGATCGTGCCGAATGCGCTGAAACCAACTTGAACATGATCCGTGCCAAGCACCGCACTTTCGTCACCACCTCCACCGTTCCCGGCTCCCAAGTCTACATTCAAGAAACCACAAGAACGATCACCGAATAAATCTAATTTATTTAATTTTTTACCTTTAAACAAGAGATGAATCGCTTTATCACTTCTTTAAAAAAAACAAACTCTTATCAAGTTTTTATTGCCCGAACTATTTCTGATATATTTTTCTAAAACATCCATTACACAATAATAGTTCACTACTTCTAACATCCGAAGTCCTGATAATGAGAACAATTGTATTTTAATTTAATTTTAATGAACCAAAACCTACCAAAAAAAAATGAACAACAAATAATTTTTAAATTTAAGAATTATAATAATATTAATTTAAAAAAAAAATAAAAACAATAAACATCAATTACAACAACATCTAAAAAATCACACACAGTTTTGTTACATTTAATAAAATATTTCAAGAAAACAACAAGAACAACAACCACTACCATAACATAAAAATAAAAACAGTTTTTTTAAAAATAATTTCAAAAAACGCCACGAAAAGCGTTTTCAAACACCAACCAAATTATCGTTTTTAGTTTTATTATTAAGGTTTTTTTATATAAACAATTTAGAATTTCTTTTTTGCTTAATTTTTTTGGGTTTCAAAATTATTGAAGCATTTTGTTTCTTTTTTTTTAAATAAACATTAATAGATAATTAAAATAAAAAAATTACAATTTTATTTTTGTCATACAAAAAAAACAAAAAAGCCCTTATCATCATTTACGTCTTTGTCTCTATATAAAACAAATAATTATTGTGTAGTTTCTTTTTTAAAAATAAATAATTAAATTTTTTTGCATAAAAAATACATCATTATTCTCATTTATACTAATTGTTCATTGTATTTTCTTCATATTTAGCTTTTTCCTCTCTATTTTCTATCTATTAAACTATCTCTTAATCCCCGTCTTTCTCTTTCATCTACTCTTAGTAATATTGTTTTTGCTTTAGCTTTTAATAATAAAAAAAAACAAAACATATGTTCATATCTATCATACATATTATTTTTTAATTGAATCGATTTTAATTTTATAAAAACATAAAACATTTTAATAAAATAATAATAAATCATAATCATGTAACATACAACTTATAAATTAAAATATTAAAAACTTAAAACTTCATTTCAAATTCATTGCTTTGTATGTACGTAAGTATTGAGATTGCATATGACCATGGCGTATACTTAATGTTTATTAGCAAATATTCATCATTCGCATAGGGGAATTAAAAATTATTTGAGGAAAATTCAATAATGACAAAATGAGGATATTTGAGATCCAAAAGTATTGTTTGTGCAAAATTTTAGTGACAAAGATTTTGCAATGTTTTCGGTTAATGTAGTCCAGTTTAGCTTAAGTTCTGATATAGTTTGTTCAGTTCGAAATCAATGTAGTTCAGTTTTAGATTAGTTTCTAGTTCAGTTCTAGTTCAGTTCTAGTTCAGTTCTAGGTTCAGTTTCTAGTTCAGTTCTAGTTCAGTTCTAGTTCAGTTCTAGTTCAGTTCTAGTTCAGTTCTAGTTCAGTTCTAGTTCAGTTAGTTCAGTTTCTAGTTCGTTCTAGTTCGTTCTAGTTCAGTTCTAGTTCATTCTAGTTCAGTTCTAGTTCAGTTCTAGTTCAGTTCTAGTTCAGTTCTAGTTCAGTCTAGTTCAGTTCTAGTTCAGTTCTAGTTCAATTTCTAGTTCAGTTCTAGTTCTATTCAGTTCTAGTCAGTTCTAGTTCAGTTCTAGTTCAGTTCTAGTTCAGTTCTAGTTCAGTTCTAGTTCAGTTCTAGTTCAGTTCTAGTTCAGTTCTAGTTCAGTTCTAGTTCAGTTCTAGTTCAGTTCTAGTTCAGTTCTAGTTCAGTTCTAGTTCAGTTCTAGTTCAGTTCTAGTTCAGTTCTAGTTCAGTTCTAGTTCAGTTCTAGTTCAGTTCTAGTTCAGTTCTAGTTCAGTTCTAGTTCAGTTCTAGTTCAGTTCTAGTTCAGTTCTAGTTCAGTTCTAGTTCAGTTCTAGTTCAGTTCTAGTTCAGTTCTAGTTCAGTTCTAGTTCAGTTCTAGTTCAGTTCTAGTTCAGTTCTAGTTCAGTTCTAGTTCAGTTCTAGTTCAGTTCTAGTTCAGTTCTAGTTCAGTTCTAGTTCAGTTCTAGTTCAGTTCTAGTTCAGTTCTAGTTCAGTTCTAGTTCAGTTTAGTTCAGTTCTAGTTCAGTTCTAGTTCAGTTCTAGTTCAGTTCTAGTTCAGTTCTAGTTCAGTTCTAGTTCAGTTCTAGTTCAGTTCTAGTTCAGTTCTAGTTCAGTTCTAGTTCAGTTTAGTTCAGTTCTAGTTCAGTTCTAGTTCAGTTCTAGTTCAGTTCTAGTTCAGTTCTAGTTCAGTTTAGTTCAGTTCTCAGTTTTCTAGTTCAGTTCTAGTTCAGTTCTGTTCAGTTCTAGTTCAGTTCTAGTTCAGTTCTAGTTCAGTTCTAGTTCGTTCTAGTTCAGTTCTAGTTCAGTTCTAGTTCAGTTCTAGTTCAGTTCTAGTTCAGTTCTAGTTCAGTTCTAGTTCATTCTAGTTCAGTTCTAGTTCAGTTCTAGTTCAGTTCTAGTTCAGTACTAGTTCAGTTCTAGTTTAGTTCTAGTTCGTTTCAGTTCATTCAGTCCAATATATCTGCAATATCAAAAAGTCACCTTTTATAGATTTTCATACAGATTCCTAGGTTCAATATTTCATAGATTTTCAATCAATAATGATTGATTATAGTTTCAATATACAGGAAACTCAAAAAATATCAGTTGGAGAACGAAAACATACCAAAAGACATCTTTTATTTAATTTCATGTTTCTATCTTCAATATTATCGAAAATTCAAAAAGTACCACTTAAAGAACGAAATAGTACCAGAAAATACTTCATTTTAGATTTTGATTCACATAAGTCCCTAAATGCTTAGTTTTGAGTTTCTATGTTAAATATAATTGAAAAATCAAAAGATACAAGTTGATGAACGAAAAAGTACCAAAGGGTTCACTTTTATAGGTTCTTATTTACTCCTGGATCCAAATGCCTAATTTTATGTCTCTAGGTTCAATATTATAGAAAAATTCAAAAAGTACCTATTGAAGAACGAAAAAGTACCAAAAAATCACTTTTATAGGTTCTCACCTAATCCAGGCTCTACATACTTAATTTCATGTTTCTAAGCTCAATATTATAGAAAAGTCAAAAGGTACCTTTTGTAAAACGAAAAAGTAGCGAAAAAGTCTCCTTTTATGTGCTCTCACCTTATCCGGGCATGCATGCTTAACATGCTTAATTTCATGTTTATAGGTTCAATACTACAGAAAATTCAAAAAGTACCTTTTGAAGAACAATAAAGTACCTAAAAATCCCCTTTTAAAGGTTATCACTTACTCCGGACACCACATACTTAATTTTATTTCTCCAGGTTCAATATTATAGAAAATTCAAAAAGTACCTTTTGAAGAACGAGAAAGTACCAAAAAATCCCTTTTTTTTACCTAATCCAAGCCCTACACACTTAATTTCATGTTTCCAAGTTCAATATTATAGAAGACTCCAAAAGTTGTTAAAGAACGAAAAAAATACCAAAAAGTCCCTTTTATAGATAATTCAAAAAGTACCTTTTGAAGAACGAAAAAGCCCCATATTATAGATTTTGATTTTTTTCTGGGCTCTACATGCTTAATTTCACGTTTCTAAGTTCAACATTATAGAAAATTCAAAATGTACATTTTGGGAGAACGAAAAGGTACCAATGCAAAGGTTCAATATTATAGAAAATTCAAAAATTACCTTTTAAAGAACAAAAATTAGTACCAAAAACTTCCCTTTTATAGATTTTCATTAACTCCAGACTCCACATGCTTAATATAATGTTTCTAGGATCATTTTATAAAAAAAAAAACAAAGGCTAAAAAACGAAAAAAAGGTCCTTTGTACCAGAGTTCCAAGAAACACTCCATTGGTATATTTAGTGTTACTAAATCTATTAATTTCTCCAATTTTATTAAAATTTAATCACTGAGTTTGAATGAAATCAAATTTCTCGTTTTTTTCCCCTTTTGGTACATTTTCTCCCTTTTGAAGTAATAAACATTTTATTACAAAAAGTTGGAATATCGTAGTGGGAGCCCATCATTAAGTATTCATTTACATGTTAATACAAATCAATAGGAAACAATGTTTTATGCAAAAAGTACCAAAAATAGGTACAATTTTCACCCCTTAAACGTCCGAATATCCGAAAAGTATTAAATTCGTGTTTTTATTTTTTCGTTAAGTTATGAAGAAGTCAAAAATATTTTTTGCATGTTTATTGGTTTAAAAGATACATGGGATGCAAAAAAAAGTACCAAAATACAGTTTTTACCAGTTTATTCCCTAAAGGGGCCGAATTTGAAAAAAGTACCAAAAACCTATCCGCTTATTTTTTAAATAAACAACAATAAGCTTTAAGCTGTTTTTGTATCTTTTCTAGTTTAGGAGATATGAGGTTACCGAATTTACCCTTTTTACCCCTAAGCATTCGAATTTTCAAAAATCTCGTCTTTTTGGTATGAGACCCATCTCCTGTCCAAATTTCAGCGTTTTAACTTCAACCGTTTAGGCTGCACTTTGATGAATCAGTCAGTCAGTGAGTCAGTAACGTTAGAATTTTATATATTTATATAGATAGATATGAAACTGTACTAATTATACCCTACACCACTATAGTGGGGAGGGTATTATACGTTTGTGCTGATGTTTGTAACACACAAAAATATTGGTCCTTAAGACATGTCCGTCCATGTAAACCTTGTGCGCAAGTTACAGGCCGCAATTTTCAAGATAATTTGATGAAATTTGGACCAAGCATGTTTTTTGGCACAAGGACGAAGCCTATTGAAAATTATTGAAATCGGTCCATTATTTCACCTAGCCCCCATACAACCGTACCTCCCGATTTGGGCTTTTTATGCCATAATTACGTCAAATATACTATTATCTCTATAAAAATTGGCACAAATAAGTTTTTATATAAGTATAAATGACACTGCAGATTTTCGTAATGATCGGCCCTTATTTGACCCTAGCCCCCATACAAACCCCCTTCAAAAAATATCTTAAACGTCTAAAATTGACTTGTAACCATTTGTATCGCAATGAAACTCAACATAATTAACTATTATTTAAAAATATATCCTTTTCCCACATTTAATGAGGATCGGCCCATGTTTGACCTATACTCCTATATAAAGCCTCATTTAGAAAATTTGTTTTTTATCAATAAATTACTTAAATACTTTGGAATTAACGTAAAATTCAACATAAAAGTTTCTTTGTGAAAAATAAAAATTTTTAAAATATACTCATGGTGTAGGGTATTATATGGTCGGCAATGCCCGACTATACTTTCCTACTTGTTTTTTATTATAACACTTAACAACACTTACAGCTACTAATACAGTGTTGGTTAACGTTTGGCCAAAATAAATCTACAACAATACCCCTTGACCACAACGGAAGCAACTATATTTATTGTTGTTGTCAACAATGGCAACATTTTTTTGAAAATAACACACTTCAATTTGATCCCCCGACCTTAAAAATAATTTTTTTTATAAAAATTGCTTCAAATTAATTTCTCTTAAATTAATCTTAAAAAGGACAAAAAGAAACTTCTATTAATTTTAATAATTGTAATAAAACTGTAAAAATTTAAATTTACCTTTCTACGCCTTTCTGTGAACATTTCCTTTTTTAACAGCGATAATTTGCACTTTTTATTTGACCTCAAACACTTTGCTATTGAAAGAGCTTTCTAAAACTTAAGCAAAAAAACCTTTAGCAAAAACTGCCAAAAGAAACCAACAAACAGTTTCACACACTCATACTCTTAAACAATTTTGCTTTATTTTATTATTAAAAAACAGGCCATAGTTGGAGCTTTTACTTCCTATAACATTTATGTATTTTTATTCATGCTCTCATTTTATTTACTTCTATTTCTACACTCACACCCCCCCCTCCCACTGCGTAATGCATTTACACATACATACTTTCTTATTGACTATTTTGCTAATAACAAAACACTTTTTCATAAAAAAACCGAACAAGAGAGAGAGAGAGATAATTTGCAAAACTATGGATACACATTTTTTCCTTCACGACTGCGCTGCCGGCAGCACATTTCTTGTTAACAACTATTTTCTATTAATTACCGCAAGATATTAACATAATTTAACACTTTTCAAATGACTTTTATGCGCACTACATTTCTATTCACTTTTTATAAAATTTAAAAACTTTTCTATTACCAAATAATTTTTTTTTATTACGACACTACCGGAAGACGAACGTATTGTTAAGACATCACACTAAGAACTGATTAGCAAACGTTAAACGGAAAAGAAGAGTTTAGTGGAGTAATGCAAAATAAAAAAACAGAAAGAGACAGATTGTATGCGCATAAAGCTTAGCAACAGGCTGAAATACATTTATCATTAACTATCTAGAAAGAGTTAACGCAGTTATTAGAATAATTGCAATAAACAGTGCGCATGTCCAAAATTATTGTGGTGTGATTATTTGAGAGAGTAAAAAGAAGGAAATGCAGTAGTAGTTTAAGTAAAAAGAGAACTGTATGTATTACTTAGTTATGATTATACAAGAACAACAATGTCAGGAACATTCATACAAGTGTAGCACATAATTTTTTGCATGTTTTTTTTAAACTAAACTTGTGTTTAGGCTTGTGTCATAATAATGTCAAGCCTCATATAAAGGAATTTGACAGCATTAAAGTTTTTGTCGGATGAAGGTATCTTCATAAATACACCTTAATAAAGGCTTGTTTGTATGTGTGTGTATATGAAGTTTTTGAATTGTGCTTCTTGAAAACACGATAGGATTCGATTGGAAGAAGATAGAGGGTTGAAATTTTCCAAAATTATTTCCAATATATAAGGTTTGTTTGGTATTGAAAATGAGCAATATTAGTACGCGTTTTCGCATAGCACCCATACAAGTGGCCCCCAAAATACTGTTTTAACAGTATATCAAGGAAATTCGACATAAAGAAGTTTATGAGTCCATAACTGACCCTCCCCCCATATAAGGTGCCCTTAAAAAAAAAACGTTAAGGCATTACTGGCTTAAAAATACAAGAAATTCGACAGAAACAAGTTTTGTGCTAGTCAAAATTTCTTCTATAACTTTTATGAGGATCGGTTCATAATTGATCCTAACCCCATATAAGGCCCTCTTCAGAAATAACTTTAACGCCCATTACCGACTTTCAAATTCTAGTTTAGTTATAGTTCAGTTCTAATTAAGTTCTGATTAAATTCTAGTACAGTTTTATTTCAGTTCTAGCTCAGTAGTAGTTCAGTTCTAGTTAGTTCTAGTTCAGTTATAGTTCACTTCTAGTTCTGTTCTAGTTCTGTTCTAGTTCTGTTCTAGTTCTGTTCTAGTTCTGTTCTAGTTCTGTTCTAGTTCTGTTCTAGTTCTGTTCTAGTTCTGTTCTAGTTCTGTTCTAGTTCTGTTCTAGTTCTGTTCTAGTTCTGTTCTAGTTCTGTTCTAGTTCTGTTCTAGTTCTGTTCTAGTTCTGTTCTAGTTCTGTTCTAGTTCTGTTCTAGTTCTGTTCTAGTTCTGTTCTAGTTCTGTTCTAGTTCTGTTCTAGTTCTGTTCTAGTTCTGTTCTAGTTCTGTTCTAGTTCTGTTCTAGTTCTGTTCTAGTTCTGTTCTAGTTCTGTTCTAGTTCTGTTCTAGTTCTGTTCTAGTTCTGTTCTAGTTCTGTTCTAGTTCTGTTCTAGTTCTGTTCTAGTTTGTTCTAGTTCTGTTCTAGTTTTCAGTTCTAGTTCTGTTCTATCTAGTTCTGTTTAGTTCTGTTCTAGTTCTGTTCTAGTTCTTTCTAGTTCTGTTCTAGTTCTGTTCTAGTTCTGTTCTAGTTCTGTTCTAGTTCTGTTCTAGTTCTGTTCTAGTTCTGTTCTAGTTCTGTTCTAGTTCTGTTCTAGTTCTGTTCTAGTTCTGTTCTAGTTCTGTTCTAGTTTAGTTCTGTTCTAGTTCTGTTCTAGTTCTGTTCTAGTTCTGTTCTAGTTCTGTTCTAGTTCTGTTCTAGTTCTGTTCTAGTTCTAGTTCTAGTTCTGTTCTAGTTCTGTTCTAGTTCTGTTCTAGTTCTGTTCTAGTTCTGTTCTAGTTCTGTTCTAGTTCTGTTCTAGTTCTGTTCTAGTTCTGTTCTAGTTCTGTTCTAGTTCTGTTCTAGTTCTGTTCTAGTTCTGTTCTAGTTGTGTTCTAGTTCTGTTCTAGTTGTGTTCTAGTTGTGTTCTAGTTGTGTTCTAGTTGTGTTCTAGTTCTGTTCTGTTCTAGTTCTGTTCTAGTTCTTTCTAGTTCTAGTTGTGTTCTAGTTCTGTTCTAGTTCTGTTTTAGTTCTGTTGTAGTTCTGTTCTAGTTCTGTTTCAGTTCTGTTTCTAGTTCTGTTTTAGTTCTGTTCTATTTCTGTTTCTAGTTATGTTCTAGTTCTGTTTCTATACGAAATTTTTCAGTTAGTCATAAATTTTGATGGAAAAATTTTCCCTATCGATCGTTTATCTGAACGAAATTAAACACTTTAGGTTTGTATGTATCTTCAGAGTCATGTCAATCTTATTGCAAACATTTCATGTATTTTAACAATATGTATATATTTTTTCGGACTTTTATTTAAACTATGTTTTATTTTATTATTTTTTTAATTGTGTTTGTTTCCAGTTTAATAAACTCTGTTTTAGATTTTTCTATTTTGTATTTTATTTTTGTTATTGTATTTCAATAATAGATATAATCTAATATATAAATATAGTACATACTGTTGTTGTTATATCTAATACATTTAATGTTTTATTTACTTTTTTTTTTGTCTTTTACTATTTTTATGGGTTTTTTATATTTTATTTATTTTTAATATAAAGAAGACTTTTTTTTAGTTGTGTAATGGGGGGCATATATTTTTGTTTAATTTTTTTTATATTTAAGACCTAAAGTTGCTGTCGGAAATAGAGATGATTTTGTTATTTCAATAATTAATACAAAAAAAATATTTATTGTAAATTATGTAAAAAATCAGCTAAAATAATGAAGATTAGACATAACAATAGTTGCAAAACTTAAGTTTGTTTTAAGTTTTGAAATTGTTGTTTTGAATTTTTTTTATATATATTTTTTTTCTTTGTTTTTTTTAATTAGTTTGTTATAAATATTTAGCAAAAAAAGGCAATTATTATAAGGTTGTTTTTGTTTATATTTTGTTTTAAATATATTTATTTTTATTTTTTTTTTTCGTTTTTTTATGTAAAAAATAAAGTATTGTTTTAAACATTCATTATTGGTTTTTTTAAATATATAACATTTTATATATTTTTACTTTTATTTAAATTAGAAAAAAAACACACATAAATTAATTATAAGTTTTATTTTATATAAAAATGTTAAAAAAATAAAGTTTAGTATTTAAAAATGTTTCAATACATTTCAAAATTTGAGGTTTTAACAAAACCTTGTTTGCTATTTAGTCAAACGAATCTGGGCATTCACAAAAGAAATCATTTCTGAAACAGAAATTCAAACTCTTTTCGTAATGTATTACAAATTTCAAAAAGAATTTTCCCGGATTGTTTAAAAACCCTTCTAAAACTTTTTAAATCTATTTAGTTTGGTTTAACAGCTTTTTACTTTATTTTTATCTATAATGTTATTGTTTAATAACTCCATTGATATTGGAAATTTCTGGCGCTGTTTTAGTAAAACTTTATTTTCATTTTACTGTTTCCCTTTAGTTTTTTAAATCACATTTATTAGAATTTCTTAGAAAAAAAAATTAAATAAAAAATTAGTTTGTTTTATTTGAAACAAAGTTCAAGACAATTAAGTGTAAATTTTTTTGACGAGCAGCAAAATATTTATACTCTGTTGAAGGAATTTATGAAAATAGAAAGGAGTCTTTTATTTGTGGCAAGCATTCGAAATTTGTTAAACAAAAAAACAATTCTAAAGGATGTGCGTTTAATAAAATTAAACAAAAATTTGTTTGCAACATACTCTTATGATTAAAAAATTGTATAATTTGTTTGATTTCGGTTTTGTTTTTGATCTCTTAAGAGTGATCATCAAATTTCTTTAGGAAATATTTCATCTCTCCCAAGAGATCATTAATTTCTTTAGGAAAATTTTGATCTCAACCAAGAGATCATCAATTTCTTTAGGAAACTTTTGATCTCAACCAAGAGATCATCAATTTCTTTAGGAAACTTTTGATCTCAACCAAGAGATCATCAATTTCTTTAGGAAACTTTTGAACTTTTCTAAAAGATCATCAATTTCTTTAGGAAGTTTTGATCTCTTCTGAAAGATCATCAATTTCTTTAGGAAGTTTTTGATCTCTTCTGAAAGATCATCAATTTCTTTAGGAAATTTTTGATGTCTCTCAAGAGGTCTCTTTCTAAAGTTCATCAATTTCTTTAGGAAATTTTCCATCTCTCCCGAGTGATCATCAATTTCTTTAAGAAAGTTTCGATCTCTCCCGAGAGATCATCAATTTCTTTAGGAAATTTTTCATCTCTCCCGATAGATCATCAATTTCATTAGGAAATGTTTGATCTCTCACGAAAGATCATCAGTTTCTTTAGGAAATTTTTGATCTCTCACGAAAGAACATAAATTTCTTTAGGAAATTTTTCATCTCTCCCGAGAGATCATCAATTTCATTAGGAAATGTTTGATCTCTCACGAGAGATCATCAATTTCTTTAGGAAATGTTTGATCTCTCCCGAAAATCATCACTTTTTTAAGAAAATGTTTGATGTCTCCCGACAGATCATCAATCTTAGTTCCTTCCAAAAAGATTTTTGATCTCTCCCGAGAGATCATCAATTTCTTTAGGAAATTTTGACCCTCTCCCGAGAGACCATCAATTTCTTTAGGAAATTTTCGATCTCTCCCGAGTGACCATCAATTTCTTTAGGAAATTTTCCATCTCTCCCGAAAGATCATCAATTTCTGTAGTAAATTTTTGATCTCTTCTGAAAAATCATCAATTTCTGTAGTAAATTTTTTATCTCTCCCGAGAGATCATCAATTTTCTTTAGGAAATTTTTTATATCAGACAAAAGATCACCAATTTCTTTACGAAATTTTTGATCTGTCCCGAGAGATCTTCAATTTCTTTAGGAAATTTTTGATCTGTCCCGAGAGATCATCAATTTCTTTAGGAAATTTTTCATTTCTTCCAAGAGATCATTAACTTCTTTAGGAAATTCTTGATCTCTTCCAAGAACACATAATTTACTTTAGAAAATTTTTGATCTCTCCCGAAAGATTATCAATTTCTTTAGGAAATTGTTCATCTCTCCCGAGAGACCAAAAATTACTTTAGGAAATTTTTGATATCTCCCAAGAAATCATCAATATCTTTAGGAAATTTTTGACCTTTCTTTAGAAACTTATCCATCTCTCTTGAGATCTCTTTCAAGAGATCTACATAAATTTCCTAAGAAAATAATATAACTCTACCAAAAGAGATCGTCAATCTCTAAATAATCCAATATCATTACAACTTTCAAACTTCTCAGGGATTTGTTTTCTTCATCAACACTTTCAAAGCGTTAAGTTTTTAAATTGTTTCTAATAATTTAATAATTTTTTTTGTTTTATTATTTGTTTTTGTACGCTTTTTACAATTGGATTTTCGTTATAATATAATTTAATTCTTGTTTAGTTTGTATTTTCATAAAGAGATTTTTCATGTTATGTATAAATTACATTTCTTTTTAATAATTCTATTTTTTTTTTTAACAAATGAGTATGTTGTTGTCGTTTTGTTGTAATGTCAGTTGTTGTTAAGTCATTATTTAAATAAATATATATGCATCACAGGATAATAAAAAAAAGAAAAAAAAATATTTAATAACATATAATATTTGATTTTTTTTTTCTGTTTTGTTAAATATTACTTCTTTTTTTTGTTGTTTTTATTCTTTTGTTTAAATAGTTGTTAGGGGTGCTATGGTTGCTGCTGCAATCAAATTTGTAGTTGCCTGCTGTAGTATGCTTTCATCTCCTGTATCATCCTCAATTAATTTATTCACATCATAATTGTCATCGATTTCGGTGTTGCTTGTTGTTATTGTTGAATATTGTGTTGCTGCACAGCAACTGGGGGTTTGTTGTCATTGTCTCGGTGGCATTGCTGGTCCATGTTCTCGATAAGTTTTCAATTTTGTTTCGATTGCCTGGAAAAGATCATTAAATTGTATTAAAATGAGAATTTTTTATAAAATTAGGAACATTTTTTTTTTTGTCTTTTTGCGAAGTTATTGAACCTTAAATATTCTTCACCATCAGAGATCATCAATTACTTTAGAAAATTTTTGATCTCTCTCAAGAGATCATCAATTTCTTTGGAAATTTTTGATCTCGCCCGAGAGATCAACAATTTCTTTAGGAAATTTTTTATCTCTCCCGAGAGATCATCAATTTCTTTAGGAAATTTTTCATCTCTCCCGAGAGATCATCAATTTCTTTAGGAAATTTTTCATTTCTCCCGAGAGATCATCTATTTTTTTAGGAAATTTTTCATCTCTCCCTAGAGATCATCTATTTCTTTAGGAAATTTTCATCTCTCCCGAGAGATCATCAATTTCTTAAGGAAATTATTCATCTCTACCGAGAGATCATCAATTTCTTTAAGAAATTTTTAATCTCTCCCGAGAGATCATTAATTTCTTTAGGAAATTTTTGATCTATTCTCAGAGATCATCAATTTCTTTAGGAAATTTTTCATCTCTCCTCAGAGATCATCAATTTCTTTAGGAAAATTTTCATCTCTCATGAAAGATCATTAATTTCTTTAGGAAATATTCGATCTCTCCCAAGAGATCATCAATTTTTTTAGGAAATTTTCGATCTCTCCCGAAAGATCATTAATTTGTTTAGGAAATTTTTGATCTCTCCCGAGAGATCATCAATTTCTTTAGGAAATTTTTCACCTCTCCCGAGAGATCATCTATTTCTTTAGGAAATTTTTGATCTATCCCGAGGAATCATCAATTTCTTTAGAAAATGTTTCACCTCTCCCGAGAGATCATCAATTTATTTTGGAAATTTTTGATCTCTCTCAAGAGATCATCAATTTCTTTGGAAATTTTTGACTTCTCCCGAGAGATCATCAATTTATTTTGGAAATTTTTGATCTCTCTCAAGAGATCATCAATTTCTTTGGAAATTTTTGATCACTCTCGAGAGATCATCAATTTCTTTAGGAAATTTTCGATCTCTCCCGAGAGATCATGATTTTCTATAAGAAATCTTTGATCTCTCTCGAGAGATCATCAATTTGTTTAGAAAATTTTAGATCTCTCCCGAGAGATCATCAATTTCTTTTGGAAATTTTTGATCTCTCCCGAAAGATCATCAATTTCTTTAGGAAATTTGTGATCTCTCCCGAGAGAGATCATCAATTTCTTTAGGAAATTTTTGATCTCTCCCGAGAGATCATCAATTTCTTTAAGAAATCTTGATCTCTCCCAAGAGATGATCAATTTCTTTACGAAAGTTTCGATCTATCCCGAGAGATCATCAATTTCTTTAGGAAATTTTTGATTTCTCCCGAGAATTCATCAATTTCTTTAGGAAATTTTTGATCTCTCCCGAGAGATCATCAATTTCTTTAAGAAATCTTGATCTCTCCCAAGAGATGATCAATTTCTTTACGAAAGTTCCGATCTATCCCGAGAGATCATCAATTTCTTTAGGAAATTTTTGATTTCTCCCGAGAATTCATCAATTTCTTTAGGAAATTTTCGATCTCTCCCGAGAGATCATTAATTTCTATAAGAAATCTTTGATCTCTCTCGAGAGATCAACAATTTGTTTAGAAAATTTTAGATCTCTCCCGAGAGATCATCAATTTCTTTTGGAAATTTTTGATTTCTCCCGAGAATTCATCAATTTCTTTAGGAATTTTCGATCTCTCCCGAGAGATCATTAATTTCTATAAGAAATCTTTGATCTCTCTCGAGAGATCATCAATTTGTTAGAAAATTTTGGATTTCACTTAAGATATCATTAGTTTATATAGCAAACTTTCGATCTCTCCGGAGAGATTAACTACTTCTATAGGAAATTTTTAAGATTCAGTAAGTTTTCAATATTTTAAGCAAATATAATGGTGGTATTTGGGCCTTATGTGAGTTATGAAGCTTAAACATAAAATATAACAAAGAAACAATTAATAATATAAAAAATTTATTAAAAAAAATATTTAATACATAAAATTATTAGGCTACAGTTATATAAATAAAAATTATATAATTAAATAAAATTAAATTAAACATTAAATATTAATACAGAAAATTGTAAGTTTTTTTTTCCAACTAAAAGTAGGTCTTTCTTAATAAAATCTACTAAAGCTAACAAAACGAACACTAGTATCTTTTTGTATTAATTTGTATTTAAACTTGTTAAGCTTTATATAATTTCATCAGTCCATTTTTAAATTTTTACGAAAAAAAATAATCTCTATGTCTTTTTTGGTCTAATCATATTAAATATTTATATTATTTGGTATTTCACTACTATTGGAGGAATTTCTTAAAGTGCCGCAAAAATATTATTATTTGAACTCATGCGTTCAGCAAAACGTTTAAAAATGTTTGAGCCAAAATTTAAACTTGTATTACTGCGACTGGTGGAGCGACGCAATAAAACATTATTATTGTCGGGGGCATCTTCTGACACCGACGACATTTGGGTATCATCATTATTTGCCTTAGATGTTTTGTTGGTGGAGGAGAAAGTGGTGGAATTTGTGGTGGTGTTGACTTTCGTTCTTTCACATATACAACTAAAACGATCACATTGAGGACATAAAAGTGCTTTATCCAACTGAAAGATAATTTATATAGAATAGAATTTTTGAGGTTGTGTTTTTAACGAAATTTTTTTCTTTTTTTTTAAGGGTTTAGACCAAAGGTTAGTCTTTGTTTTTTTTTCAGTTCCTTTAAGAATGTATGCAATTAATGTTACTGTTAGAAAAATGTAAAAGAATGTAATATTAGAAAGTTGTTTTGAAAAGGTTTATAAGTAACAATGCATGGACATTAGGACTACAAGTAGTATGAAGGAAAGTAAGAAATTTAAGCTTTTTTTAAGGTAGAATTCATTTTTAATGTTTAGTGCAATGGAATTAGTAAGAGATGTACTTGTATGTTGTATTTAAAAGTGAAATTAAGAAATGTTTTTTATATAGAAGAAAATTTAGAATTTCATATTTATCCACAACTTCAATATTCTAATCTTTATGTTGCTAGTTGGAAAGTCAAATTTGTATGCCCTTTTAAAAATGTTATAAACTTTAGAGCTTAATTGCGTTTTGTATCTGGTATTGAATTCAATTATTCTTATTTCGTAAACTTCATTTTTGATTTGTTTATCATGGACACAAACCAATACTTAATAGTGAATATCATAGTTTTAACAAAGACACAAACAATTTAAAGCACACACACATGCATGAAACGAAGGAGGAAAAATCTGAAAAATCGGAAGTCAATCTCTAACAAATCATAAGATATCCAAAGTCGAACCGATACGATGCCTTAAAATTCATTGTTAGTGATAATCTGTGGCAAACATATCGTTTAAAAACAGAGACTTAGACTAAAAGGTATTAAAGTTAAATGAGGGAAACTAACGTTCATGCGCGAATCGAGGAACATAAAGAACAAGTGCTGACTGTATGTGAATGGTCTCACGTTAAGAGACTACTTTGAGAAAACTAGTGCCATTTCGATGTCGATGTCTGATGAGTAGCAAGATGATTTGTTTTAGTCGGATTTGTTTGTTTGCTCTTCTACCGATTAGTCGAAGGCTAAGAAAGAAAGAACTGCAATGTCAAAGACAAAATCTTGTTCAATAGTTTGCGTTGGAGTGAAAGCTAAAAGCATGACAAGGCAATACCTGGCATCAGATCTCTGAATCAAATGACGAAGAGATATTCTTCGTTTACAGCGTTAACACACCCTACCAAACATTGCAATTAGGATTGCGGGAGCAATAAGGACGTCGCCAACAAAAGCCTTGCTAACTGTAACGAATTAGTTACCAGCTGTCCTGATGGTAATACAACTAGCCCTTAATTCTGAAATCAGACAAACCTATGTGATTCGTGGTCTGGCAAGTAAAGACAATCCTTGCAGCTTAATGTAGACTATTGCATTGCTAAACCTTATTGCAACAGAAGCTATCATATCCGAATTCCTGCTAGACGTTCCCACGACAATTGGATCTTCGCTCCGGAACGACCCCAAGTCATACTCGGCCAAAGATTGTCAACCCAGCGACAGCTGTATCAACCGAAAGTTTTTTCCCAGGAAAGAACTATCGGCCACAGTGGAACTGTTACAACAACAACAATTCCTGCTAGGAATTCAGTAACGAGTCCCACTCAACCAATGATGTAACGAATGTTTACACTAATGGCTCCAAAAGGAGTAAAAGTTATGAGTTCTGGGTTTTACATTGAAAGATTTGGAATTAAATTTGATACTACCTTTAAGGCACACCAAAGTTGCGACCAAAAAGTCACTGGTTCAGACTAAACTATATGAAATCGGTCAAATTAGATGGTTTAACTCCCAACATCAAGCTTATTGTTGAGCATTCGCAGGGATCAAATAAGAATGCTGCTATCAATCATAACGAGACCACTATGCAATTGGCAAGTACGTCAGAAAAATGGGTCTCGAATACAGCGATTACTTTAGAAGTTGTCATAATGAGGAAGAAGTGGAAATAATACCTCACCAACTTTGCTATTGCCCATTATTCATTGAAAGCAGAAAACAATGTTTCGGGTTTGATGCTCTCTCTTGTTTGATGAAGCTAACTGGGATATGCTTCAAAAATATCTTAAACTTTGTGAATCAAATCGGTTGGTTTAAACCTAGAAGTAGTGAGTAGTACTTTAATGGACTCCTATGAACACTAGGTCATCACAAGGGCACCGCAATAGGGTGAACCCACCTGGGCCACTCAAGATTGTTTGAGTGGCTAGCCTTCTTACCCAAACCTAAATAAGAAAATTTTTGAAAATTCTATAAAAAAAGGCAAATTTTTAAAAATTTCTTTAAAATAGTTAAATTTCGAAATTTCCTAATTATGTTGGTTTTTAAATTCCCTAAAAATAAGCAAATTTTGGAAAATTTCCCTATAATTGAAAAATTTCTTGAAATATGGAAACAAATTTAAAATTTTTACTAAAAATAGAAAAATTTTTCATAGAAAGACAAATTTCAAAAATTATCCAAATTTCCTTAATTAGTTTTTTGTCTAAAATAGACAAATTTCTCTATAAATGAAAAATGTTGAAATTCTCCCAAAAATGTCCCTAAAAAGTTTGAAAATTTCCCCAAAATTATGCAAATTTTGAAAATTTCCCCTTAAATGGATTTTAATTTTTTTTTTTTTAATTTTAAAAAATATTAATTTCCCTTAAATTGACAAATTTTTACAATGTCCCCAAAAATGAAAAATTTTGTCTAAATGAAAAAAATTTCCTGAAAATAGAAAAATCTTTTAAATTTCCCCAAAAGACGAAAATTTCAAAAATTTTCTTATATGTCTATAGAAAAATTTCTCAAAAATAAACAAAATTTTTAAATTTTCTGAAAAATTGAACAAAAATGGAATTTCTCTTAAAATTAACAAATTTTAAAAATTTCCCAAAATTTTTTCGAAAAAATTTTCCAAAATTGGATGATTTTCAAAAAATTTTCATTAAACTGAACAAAATTTCCTTATAAATAGATAAAATTTTAAAAATTTCCCTAAAAATATACAAATATTGAAAATTTCCTCAAAATAGAACAATTTTTTTTAATTATCCCAAAAGTGGGAAAATTTCGAAAAATAGGGAAATATTTGAAAAATATCCCAAAAATAGAAACATTTTGAAAACTTTTCTTGAAAATTATTGTAAATTTCCCTTAAAATTGACAAATTTTAAAATTTCCCCAAAAATAGACAACTTGGAAAAAAAATTTCCCCCAAAATTGGACAAATTTCGAAAATTTTTCTCTAAATGTAAAAAAATTTCCCTAAAAATAGATAAAATTTTAAAAATGTTTCTAAAAAAATAAATTTTAAATTTAAAATATTGAAAATTTTCCTCAAAATAGAAAAAAATTTTAAATTTCCTTAAAAAGGAATATTTCAAAAATTTCCCCATATATATGAATATAGAAATATTTGAAAATTTTCTCAAAAATAAACAAAATTTTTAAAATTTCCGAAAAAATTTAAAAAAAAAATCGAAATTTCTCTTAAAATTGACAAATTTTAAAACCTTCCCCAAAAATAGACAACTTTTGCAATAATTTCCCCAAAATTGAACAAATTCGAAAATTGATCTCTAAATGGAAAAAAAAATTCCCTAAAAATAGATACAATTTTAAAATTCCCCTAAAAATAGGCAAATTTTTAAAGTTATCCTAAAAATAGACAAATATTGACAATTTTCCTCAAAGTAGAAACATTTTTTAAAAATGGAATATTTTCAAAAATTTTGAAAATTTTTCTAAAACTAAAAATATTTTGAAAATTTTCCCAAAAATAAGACAAATTTTGAAAATTTGCCAAAAATATCAATTTTTTTAAATTTCCTCAATAATAGAGAGAAATTTTGAAAATTACACTAAAACTAACAAATTTTTTAAAAATTCCAATTATTTTAAAAATTATATGTTTTTTGACAAATTTTTATATTTGTAACCAATTTTACCATCACTTTTACTTGTTGTCTTGTAAGAATAAAATTGATGTTTTTACAAAGTTTCTGTTTTAAATTACGATAAATCAACGATTTTTCAAAACCCCCAACGTCTATTATATTAATAATTATGTTCATTATTTCTTAAACAAATGACATTTAAATTATACTAGACAATAACAAACAAAACAAATAGACAAACACATATTTCTTAAACAACAATTGGAGACAGATAAGAAATAATATTATCATCAAAGTTTTTTTTCGTATGGATAAAACACTTAGTTTTTCTAGACTTGTTTTTTTGTTAGAACAAATAAATAATTAAACAAAATTTATTAGAAAATTAAACATGCATTAAAAATGAACTATAACTAAAACAAAGAGATTATTTTATAAGTAGAAAATTACACAAAAATCCCACACCATTTTTAATAAATTTTAAAAACTTTATACTTACATTTAATTTTCTGAGCATATCAGTGACAATGTTAAATGCTGTCGTACGTGAACTAGCAGTCATTGCATTACCATTAAGTAAATTATCCGGATCGGCAAATGGTTTTCCTAGATTTAGCAAAACAAAAAAACAATACAAATTACCATTTTTCATATTAAATTTCAAATAGAGGAAGGAAGTATTAAACTAAAAAATAACTAAAAAAATAGGAAAGGTAGTAGAGGGATAAAAGATTAATAGAATTTACACAGGGGGGGACAAACACAACACAAATGCACTTTGATTAACTAAATATAAATGAACAAAATTACTTAATTATGTGAAATGATTTACGACAATTATGATGAAGATGAAATGAACCTGCTGATGATTTTATTATTTTTTTTTTTTTTTTAATTAATGAGCATTTTTACAATGTATTTATTAACATTAATAGAAAAATAACTTAACATTTATAAATATTATACATACAAAAGAATGTTTGAATAAAAAATGTAATTGAGTCACTTTTATAAAAAATTATCTCAATTAAAGTAAAAGAATTTTTTTAAAATCTTTTTAAAATTTACACAATTTTTAGGAATACAAATAGGAATTTTAAATAGTATTTGTTTTAAATCAAAAAACACAAAAGTACAAATTGTATACAACTTACAAAATTAAAGAATATCTGAAAAAGTATTTGCTAAAAACAAAATATTAAAAAAACGTTTTAAACTAACAAATAAATACTAATAGTCTTACCTAGACAACTTTTAACTGACGAAAAAAAATGTCTGTTACCAGTTGTTCAAATATAACCATCGTTAAAGCAAAAAAATATGTAAATTTCCATTACAACATAAAAGACAAAGAAATGATAAAATGCATAATGAAACAAAAAAATAAAATAAAAATATACATACGCTACAGTAAATAAAAAAACTTACATTACAAATATTAAGAGATTAACACTTAAAATATGTAAAAATACAAATAAATAAAAAGCGTATAAATATAATAAGATAATAATAAAATAATAAATAAAATGTGCTTTTTTATAGTGTTTGTTTGTGTGTTGTGATTTAGACCCCTGTGTGTATTTTCTTTTTTTTCAACAAAAATTCTTAATCTTTTTTACGATACTTTTTAGTTAATTTTAAAGCGTGTCTGGTTTGTTTTAATGAACGGCATATCTTACTTTTAATGAACGCTGTTGTAATTGATAATCATTAATATTTGTTGCTGTATTATTTGTTGTTCCTAACGTATTGGTATTATTAAGGGCTGCTGTATCGTGCGACTGCAACATTATATCACCATTAATGCCATTGGGTGTGGTAACTTCAGAACCAGAACCCACCACCAGACCGCCATTCTGTGTTCCGTTTGTGGAGGTGTAACGTGTTTTCACATTAAGTTCTTGTTTAAGATCTGTAAGCAAATAGAAAATATTTAATACAATTATATAAATTAGATAAAATACAAATTGTATCTACCTCTCGTTTCATCCATTAATCTTTGTAGTTTTCTTGTAAAACTTCTTTTTCATCTACTTCCATTTCAAGTAATGCATTCTTTTCATATGCTTTATCCAGCATTCGTTCAAAATCTACAATACTTTCATTTAGTATACGATGCGCTCGTTCTAAATCATCATTTTTCTGTTCCAACTGTCGCAGGTATCTTTCATGGAATCTCGTTCTTTTTTCATATTTTCCAATTGTTTTTCAATGCTATTTAATTCCATACTATGTGATTCGAGTTTGATCTAAATTAAAAAAGATTTAAAGAATTATGTAGTACTGAACTAGAACTGAACTAGAACTGAACTAGAACTGAACTAGAACTGAACTAGAACTGAACTAGAACTGAACTAGAACTGAACTAGAACTGAACTAGAACTGAACTAGAACTGAACTAGAACTGAACTAGAACTGAACTAGAACTGAACTAGAACAACTGAACTGAACTGAACTAGAACTGAACTAGAACTGAACTAGAACTGAACTAGAACTGAACTAGAACTGAACTAGAACTGAACTAGAACTGAACTAGAACTGAACTAGAACTGAACTAGAACTGAACTAGAACTGAACTAGAACTGAACTAGAACTGAACTAGAACTGAACTAGAACTGAACTAGAACTGAACTAGAACTGAACTAGAACTGAACTAGAACTGAACTAGAACTGAACTAGAACTGAACTAGAACTGAACTAGAACTGAACTAGAACTGAACTAGAACTGAACTAGAACTGAACTAGAACTGAACTAGAACTGAACTAGAACTGAACTAGAACTGAACTAGAACTGAACTAGAACTGAACTAGAACTGAACTAGAACTGAACTAGAACTGAACTAGAACTGAACTAGAACTGAACTAGACTGAACTAGAACTGAACTAGAACTGAACTAGAACTGAACTAGAACTGAACTAGAACTGAACTAGAACTGAACTAGACTGAACTAGAACTGAACTAGAACTGAACTAGAACTGAACTAGAACTGAACTAGAACTGAACTAGAACTGAACTAGAACTGAACTAGAACTGAACTAGAACTGAACTAGAACTGAACTAGAACTGAACTAGAACTGAACTAGAACTGAACTAGAACTGAACTATAACTGAACTAGAACTGAACGAGAACTGAACTAGAACTGAACTAGAACTGAACTAGAACTGAACTAGAACTGAACTAGAACTGAACTAGAACTGAACTAGAACTAGAACTGAACTAGAACTGAACTAGAACTGAACTAGAACTGAACTAGAACTGAACTAGAACTGAACTAGAACTGAACTAGAACTGAACTAGAACTGAACTAGAACTGAACTAGAACTGAACTAGAACTGAACTAGAACTGACTAGAACTGAACTAGAACTGAACTAGAACTGAACTAAACTGAACTAGAACTGAACTAGAACTGAACTAGAACTGACTAGAACTGAACTAGAACTGAACTAGAACTGAACTAGAACTGAACTAGAACTGAACTAGAACTCAACTAGAACTCAACTAGAACTCAACTAGAACTGATAAAAAGACTCTCGCACGACGAATTTTTTTTTATAAGTTAATGTAAAAAGTGTTATCATTCTGGTAATTATGTCACAAAAATGTTTACTATAAATGTTTTAAACATGTTTATACCTTTAAAGCAAATATAGTAAATAGATTAATACGTTGGCTATATTCCAACTATTTTAAATTTAGACCTTATTAAATTCTTGGCGACATATTTCTGGCCACAATTTCATTGTGAAAAACATCTAAGAATACCGCTAATAGCTAATAAAAACACTTCATTCATTTTCTATAAGATTAATTCTGTGGTTTTAAATGCAAAATATCAAATCCAACAAATTATTATTATTATTTTTTTCTTCGGTATAAAAGTTATGAATAAGCTTTAGGCTATTAAAGGGTTACGTTATTATAATCAGGATTTCAACATGTTTCTATATTTAATAATATGTAAAATATTACGAAGAAAAGAAAAGGAAAAAATGTAATAAAAGTGATTTCTATGTTTTCTATTGAGCAAGTTTGCTACAAAAGGAAAATTGTCATAAAAAATAAATGTTTATAAAGCTAAAAATAGAGTTTTTAAAAGAGGTAATTAACAAATGCGAGAAACGTTATTGATTTTTTGCAATACACAATAGAAAACAAATGTAGCAGAAGTAACAACTCATTCTTTATTTATTTTATACATTTGGAAGAAATTGATTTGACAAAATGTTCTTTAGTTCATTTATTTCCTTTTAGCTCTAGACAATCAGACTATTGAACTTTCTCAATCAATATAAAAGTATATAAAATTATTTGTTACGTTGTTTAATCAAGTACTTAAAGAGATAATGAATTCAATGATTTTGATTAGAAAATTTACGTACATTTGCTGCTTTATATACCATACAAAGTGTACATTCTAATTTGTCAAATATAAATTAAAAAATTCTTGTTCTAGTCCAGTTCTGTTCTAGTTCATTCAGTTCTAATTCAGTTCTAGTTCCGTTCTAGTTCAGTTCTAGTTCAGTGCTGTTAAAGATCCCATTTTTCTAGTTCAGTTCTAGTCAGTTCTAGTTCTTCTAGTTCAGTTCTAGTTCAGTTCTAGTTCAGTTCTAGTTCAGTTCTAGTTCAGTTCTAGTTCAGTTTCCAGTTCAGTTCTAGTTCAGTTCTAGTTCAGTTCTAGTTCATTCTAGTTCAGTTCTAGTTCAGTTCTAGTTCAGTTCTAGTTCAGTTCTAGTTCAGTTCTAGTTCAGTTCTAGTTCAGTTCTAGTTCAGTTCTAGTTCAGTTCTAGTTCAGTTCTAGTTCAGTTCTAGTTCAGTCTAGTTCAGTTCTAGTCAGTTCTAGTTCAGTTCTAGTTCAGTTCTAGTTCAGTTCTAGTTCAGTTCTAGTTCAGTTCTAGTTCAGTTCTAGTTCAGTTAATTTCAGTTCGAGTTCAGTTGTAGTTCAGTTCCAGTTCAGTTCTAGTTCAGTTCTAGTTCAGTTCTAGTTCAGTTCTAGTTCAGTTCTAGTTCAGTTCTAGTTCAGTTCTAGTTCAGTTCTAGTTCAGTTCTAGTTCAGTTCTAGTTCAGTTCTAGTTCAGTTCTAGTTCAGTTCTAGTTCAGTTCTAGTTCAGTTCTAGTTCAGTTCTAGTTCAGTTCTAGTTCAGTTCTAGTTCAGTTCTAGTTCAGTTCTAGTTCAGTTCTAGTTCAGTTCTAGTTCAGTTCTAGTTCAGTTCTAGTTCAGTTCTAGTTCAGTTCTAGTTCAGTTCTAGTTCAGTTCTAGTTCAGTTCTAGTTCAGTTCTAGTTCAGTTCTAGTTCTAGTTCAGTTCTAGTTCAGTTCTAGTTCAGTTCTAGTTCAGTTCTAGTTCAGTTCTAGTTCAGTTCTAGTTCAGTTCTAGTTCAGTTCTAGTTCAGTTCTAGTTCAGTTCTAGTTCAGTTCTAGTTCAGTTCTAGTTCAGTTCTAGTTCAGTTCTAGTTCAGTTCTAGTTCAGTTCTAGTTCAGTTCTAGTTCAGTTCTAGTTCAGTTCTAGTTCAGTTCTAGTTCAGTTCTAGTTCAGTTCTAGTTCAGTTCTAGTTCAGTTCTAGTTCAGTTCTAGTTCAGTTCTAGTTCAGTTCTAGTTCAGTTCTAGTTCAGTTCTAGTTCAGTTCTAGTTCAGTTCTAGTTCAGTTCAGTTCTAGCTAGAACTGAACTCAGTTCTAGTTCAATTCCAGGTCAGTTCTAGTTCAGTTATAGTTCAGTTCTTGTTCAGTACTGTTAAAGATCCCATTTTTCACTTCATATCAATCATATTTTATAAAAATCTAAATTTTCAAACAATAGCAGATAAAGTGCTAGAGTTTGGTTTGAATATTTTAATATACAGGCAAATCCCGGTATAACGAATGATATAATGTCAGGCCCTTTCGTTAAATCGAAATATTCGTTATATCGGAATTATTTTTTCTAGTAAATTTATTTATTTAATGGACAAAAAACCATTCAAATTAATGTATGAAATTATTACTTCAAATTTTATTTCAAACAACTAATAACAACGCACACGTTTTTCCATTTTGAACATCTGAACGGATTGAAAAATTTGTGAAGGATTTTAGTTTTCTAACAACTTTAATTTCCTGCTATTTCCTTAACCTTATTTTATTATCTAGAAGATAGAATTAAACTCTTTTGAGAAAAAACTGAACTTGAGAATCGATAACTGAGTCTCATGCTGATAATTTCAAAACCCTGGAATATTGCGCCAAATTGGGGTATCGAAATAATTTATTTTGCTGTAAAATTTTATTATTTCAATGTATCCCTTTTAAACACGATTCAAGCTAAATTTACCATTAAATTCACATCTAACAGATTTATGCTTTTTAGATTATAATGTAAGGAATTTTGATCGATAGGTCAGATATGTAGTATAACTGAAATTAGGAATATGGGCGACTTCTTTCATTTTTACATTATATTCTAATTGCTCAATCAAGTTTTTGATCAAAAGCTGGATTTTTTTAGGTATTTTTTCTTTTTATTCGTTATATCGAGTATAAAATTTCTTAAACGTTCGCTATATAAGGTAGTTAATGTTAAAAATTTGGCTGTTCGTTATATCGGATTTTCGTTAAAGTGAGATTCGTTATACCGGGATTTGCCTGTAATTATAAAGGTCACAAAACCTAACTCTTACTTGTTTTTTAATTCCGGTTTTTGTTAGCTTTAAAAAAAGGATGATTTAACTAACCTTAAGTGATTCATTTTCTTTTTCCACTGATGATAATTTAAATCTGAGATCTTTAATTGTTGCCTGTTTTTGATCAATAGTAGCATCCATTTCGGCTTCCATTTCACGTGATTGCTCAACGTATTCGTCATACTCCTGCTTAACATCTGTCCACCTAAATATTGCAAAAAAAAATAAATAAGAAAATTTCACATTTTTTACAAATACAACAAACACTTACTCTTTGTGATAGAGTTTAGCCCTTTCCTTCCAATAACGACATTCGTCTTCAACACTATTAAACAGTGGAGGTGATTCCATCATAATTTTTTAGTTGTTGTTTGTATGTGGTCGTTTATGTGTGTGTATTTTTTGTTGGGTTGGGAGACTCTATCAAAGAGTTCAGTGAGCAAAAGTTTCGTTTCGTTTAAAATCCAGGGAAAATCGAATATAAATCCTTCCTGGTTTTAGGCTTTATTCGGGGGGAAAGTCTTTTAAATCAATTTTTTATAAATGTTGTAAAAAAAATTGTTCAAAGATTTTGTTTGTATCTAATGTTTTTTATATTTGCTTTCCCTGTTTTAATATCGTCGTCGTTTCGTTCTTTTTCTTTAAAAATTTTTCACAATTTTCACAAGTTTTTTTTTCTATAATGAAAAGATAAAATATAAATAAAAGTAAGATAAACACATATAAGTAGCACTGTAGTTATAATTTTTAAGTTGCTGGTGAAAAATCAATTAATTAACAAGTGTTTGTCTTAAGAAAATCCCACACTCTGCCACATTTTCTCTTTTTTCAGCAGTTTTTTTGTTAAAGCAACTGATTTTTCTACGTTGTTTTTTACGTTTATTTTTTTTCTATTGTTTTATTTTTCTTTTTCTAAATTTTTGTTTTTATTTTTACAATTGGGGTTTTCTTTTTGTTGTTGTGGTTGTTTCACTCCCGCTGTCACTTGAACTGCTCAGTAGCGTCAACAATAAAAAAAAACTTGTCTCGTCGCTGCGGCGAAGTACGGAAGCAACAACAAGCAAGCTAGTCAAGAAAAAAATCAGTGAAGTTTTTTTTTTCATCCGTTTTTGCTTCTTCTTTCTCAAGGCAAAATGAAATCATCGCTTTTATTTTTATTGTTTTCGTTTTATTTATTGCCAACCCAAAAGGTTTTCATTACTTTTGACGATTCCATAAATTTATAATATTATTTTTTCAGTAACACTTACTTTTTTTGTAAAATTTCTTTATTTTTTCTTAGTGAGTTTGGTAAAAGTTTGCAAAATAAAATTTTAGAACGAAACAATTGTGTGTTTGATATAAAAAATTTCACAGTTGTATAAAAAAGTACTTAGTGTGGCCAGATGTGTAAAATTTTTGAGGTATTTTGACGTTTTTAATTTCATGCAATTGGCTAATAGGAAAATTTAAAGATTTTTGCTTTAGTTTTTAGAATTTTTAACAAAATCAAGAATTTTACGTATTTTTGTATGTGTGAAAAATAAAAAACAAGATCTTGATTGTGAATGAAGGGATCTTTTTGTAGGTTTCAGCTATTTTTAGTATTTGATCAACAGATATTTTTGGAATATATTGTTGTAATAATCTGACTGTTGGCGATGGTTATTCTCTAAGTGATACACTTGGAAAAACTAATTTCATATATTTCTTTCTCAACCTTTTATAGGTAAAAATTACATTCTAGTTCGATCCATTTGATCCAAAAATTAATAGGAATATTCACTCTTCATAGAACTCCATAGTTGAAAAAAACCCGACTTTTTGACTCTGCAATTTATAAAAATTAAATTTTTCGACTTTAAAATTTAAAATTTTCGTATTTTTTTTTTTTTTTTTTTTTTTTTTAATTTGGCTTTTCGACATTTTCGATTTTTTTCTTTTTTTATTTACAAATTTGATTTGTTTTATACAAGAGAATCTATTTATCGA
Organism: Lucilia sericata; assembly: GCF_015586225.1. Lineage (NCBI taxonomy): Eukaryota > Metazoa > Arthropoda > Insecta > Diptera > Calliphoridae > Lucilia > Lucilia sericata. The sequence goes on along the minus strand of NW_023996065.1, from coordinate 8,554 downwards.
TTAGCTTCAGTCGATTTAATATTATTTTGTTTCAGTTAAATTCGCGGTTTTGTATAAAATAATCTGGCATCTCGGGCATTTGAATAAAACGTTGACGTTGTTTGGGCGAATGTTTTCTACTACAGCGTTGGTGTAAACAATATAAATTGTACCAAACAAACAAAAATGAAAGTACCAAAAAATGGTCCACGTTCTTCTGTTATAGATTTTCTAAAAATAGCAAATTTATTAATATTAAAAAAATGATTTATAGAAAGTTTTCTTCAAAAAAGAAAAAATCTATTTCTGGTATAAAAAGTTCTAAAAAAATCAGCTTTAAAAAAGTAGTTAAAATTTAAATTAATCATCCCTTTAAAAAAAGTTTAAAAAGCACTGCATTTCTATGTAAAAACGCCCTTTAAAGTAGTACCAAATTGTGCCACCCTAAATAACGAAGCAAATAAAAACGATACAGAAACCTGAGCCGAATTAGCATAAAGCCTAGGCGCCGTCGTTGAATATTTATATATAGGAGTTTCACTAAATCTAATGAATTTTGCAATTTCAGATACATAATGGACATTTTGAACGTTTATGTAGCTGGGAAACATTTTTTCTCTAATATAATTTTTATTTCTTTAAAAACACAATAGGATTGTTGATATGATATTCAGAAAATTCGTTTTTATTATGAAAATTTTCTTTAGAAATTAGGAAACAATCGAAATTGAAGTTTTTCATTTTGAATTCAGAAAATCTCAAATGAAAAGCATATTTCTTATATAAATTTATAACAGTATAATAAGAGTTAAGATTTTTCATTTGAATTTCGGAACAGAACAATTAAAATTGAGATTTTTTCATTTTGGATTCGAAAAAAACATTTGAAAAATAAGCTTTTAGTAATATGGATCAAGCTTTTATTCAATTTCTTTTGAAAATTAGAAGCTGAAAACTTAGCCGGTTTACTGCCAATTTTTTGACGCCGAAAAATATTAAATGTCTGTTCCGCCGTTGTCGTCGTTTTTTGTCGGCGCAGGACTTTGTAATGACATTTCGCCGTTTTATTGAATTCGGTGATTTTTTCTATTCATTCTTCGGGAAGAATCAACCAATTTTGCAGTTTTCTTAAAATCAACGCAAAAAAAATATTTTGCAAACTTTTATAACAAAAGGTAAACAAAAATATATACAACGAACAACTAAATATTTGCTAAACTCTACAACTAAAACAAAAGTAAATTGTTAAAAAAATTAACTGATGAAATTGTACAAAAAAGTAAATGACAATATAAATTGTCAAAGGAGCAGAAGAGGGAACAAGAAAAAACGCAATAAAAAACTGAATGAAGGAAAAAACTGCAGTCATAGCAGAAAAGAAAAAGAGAAGAAAGAAGAAAAAAGTTACAAATTAATTTAAATTGTTAATTTTTCTATTCAAAATGCAATCAATGTACAGATTATGACACACAAACATATTAAGAAGAATATAATTTAAATAAATAAATTAAAGATAAAAATAATATCAAGATTTATCTTCTAGTCATACGGCCCGCATTCGGGGGGAAAGACAAAGAACAATGAAAAAATGTGTTTTTCTTATTTGTGAAAAAAATTTAAATTTGTATGTTTTTTTCTTCCTATTCTTGCAGGTCTTCTCCATTAAAAAGAAAATAAAGCAGAGGCAGCAACAACAACAGCAATAAGAAAAATAAAGTGTAATTTAATCAAGTCACTAAATAAATACCAAAGTAAAAGTAAATAGACAAAATAAAACAATAATAACAAAAAATAAAAAAGTGAAAACAAAAGCCAAAGACCCGAGATCTTAGGAAATTAACAAGAAAACATACATAAATAAAACAAATAATACTTAAAAGTATTTACATTTTTATAAATTTCGTGGTCAAGTTTCTGTTTAGCTAAAGGAAGAAGGCAAGAAAAATGGGTGATTCCGAGAGACAAAGTCTATTGAAGAATGAAGATACTTCAATGTATACTTCCGCCTCAACCGGCACCACCACCAATGCTGCCGTCAATCAAGGTGATGTTGGTGTTACAGGCCAACAGCAGCCGTCACAACAGCAACAACCATCAGCAGAAGGTAAGTAGTTCATTAAACTATAATTTGGATAACAGGGAATGTTTACTATAAGTACGTGTAAGTCTACATGTACCATAGACTGACTAGGCGTTGGTGTTTTTTGTTTAAAAATCAAATCATAGGCTATTACACTATGGAGTATACCCTACACTAGTACAGTTATGAGGAGGGATTTATGAGTACAATAATATTGAAGAATGTTTATGTATGGAAAAGAACTTCCCGGTTTAATACTGGAAATTTCTTTTAAATTTTTTTATAATATATCAGAAAACGGGTGCCCCGAAAGGCTAGCTTATCAGCCTGGGGATAGTGGGTTCGATTGTCACAAGAGTCTCTGGTCTGCTTCATTACAACCTTAGAATAGGTAAGAATATAGTTTGCAATTGTATTGTAATTATGCGTTTGAGATAATGTTTGTAACACCCAAAAAATATTGGTCCTACATGCAGAACCCTCCGGAGTGGGCTAACTTATTATAGGTTATACTGCTACTATAAGTTATTGTTATTGCAACTATCAATGTTTTTTACTATTCATTTGTTTCTTATGTTTGGTTATTATTATTGTCACATTTTGTTATTTGACTGAACTGAACGACTGACTGAATGTTTTGAATGTGGTTGGAAACCCGACAAGTGTGTTTGTGCCATTGTGTTGCAATCTTCTAACGAACAACTACTAACAGTCAATAACTGCATATTGTTTGTTTAATTATTTATTTATTTTAAAATTTCAATATTTTTTTTTCAAGCGAAACTACAACAAAAGTATGCTTATGTTTTGCAAAGATTTCTTATTTTGTTTTTTTTCCATTTCAATAAAACTTTGAATTATTATTTAGGTATCAAATTTCTTTCGAATCATATAACTGTAAAGTGTGTTACAGTTATTGTAAATTTTCTTAACTCTTTACATATAATAATACGATTGAAAGGGTTAAGAAATTGCTTGAAAACGGACTGTTTTTGTTATTTGTTATTTTTTATTTTGCAATTTTAATAGATAAATTTTAAACAATTCGATTTCGCAATCATTTCTTTTGTTGTCTAGGGCTAAGGGGTTTTAATTTCTCGATATGATTTAACTCTTCAGATACGAAAATATTCATTTTTTCAGGAAAAAGTTGTTAACCTTTATATAATTTTATGATCATTTTTGAGTTTTTTAATATTTAGTTGTACTAGTGGCAGTAGTTAAAGGGTTAATAATATGCGTAATAACATTTTGTATTCTTCTTTATTTATATCTATATGTATGTATATTTATACAAATAAATCCATAAATTCATTCAAATTTCAGACAATTTCGATTTCGTAAACAAATCCTTTACAACATTTGCTTTTATAAAAAAACATTTCCATACAAAATTTGTTTTATAAACCGTTTATTAAAATAAAAATTTGTTTATAAATGAGAAAATACCGGTAAAAAGGCTAGGAATGGCTTGGACAATACTAACTGCGCAACTCACTTTTATAAACCGGCAAATTTAGCGACTGACTGCATTAACAAATACGATAGAAAATGCATCCTTACACCATATCTAGTTGTAATAATTCTTCATTAAAAGCTCGGGGTATTTCTCTCTTTTAAATTGAATGAAGATTTTTGAGATTGTACCGTGTTCATTTTAGATAGATAGATATATAGAGATAGATAGATAGATAGATAGATAGATAGATAGATAGATAGATAAATAGATAGATAGATAGATAGATAGATAGATAGATAGATAGATAGATAGATAGATAGATAGATAGATAGATAGACAGATGGATAGATAGATAGATAGGAAATACCGGTAAAAAGGCTAGGAATGGCTTGGACAATACTAACTGCGCAACTCACTTTTATAAACCGGCAAATTTAGCGACTGACTGCATTAACAAATACGATAAAAAATGCATCCTTACACCATATCTAGTTGTAATAATTAGATAGATAGAGAGATAGATGATAGATAGATAGATAGAAGATAGATAGATAGATAGATAGATAGATAGATAGATAGATAGATAGATAAATAGATAGATAGATAGAATTAGATAGATAGAAGCTAGATAGATAGATAGATAGATAGATATAATATAGATAGGATAGATAGATAGAGTATAGATAGATAGATAGATAGATAGATAGATAGATAGATAGATAGATAGATAGATAGATAGATAGATAGATAGATAGATAGATAGATAGATAGATAGATAGCTGAAGATAGATAGATAGATAGATAGATAGATAGGATAGATAGAAATAGATAGATAGATAGATAGATAGATAGACTAGATAGATAGATAGATCCTGATAGATAGATAGATAGATAGATAGATAGATAGATAGATAGATAGATAGATAGATAGATAGATAGATAGATAGATAGATAGATAGATAGATAGACAGACAGACAGACAGATTAAAGCTTCCACTTAGAACCCCTGGACCAATCTCATTGTTATAAATAATAACAAACTCGAAATCAGTTTCAATTATTATTTATCTTCAAATTTGAAATTAATAGTATTAATGACTAATTCCAGAAATGTAATCTTTGTATAAATATTAGTGTTATAAATCAGTACTTTATTGCTTTACAAACTATCTAAAATACTTTTTACAACAAAAAAAATATAAACATTTTCTAAACTTTTACAAAACAAAGGAACACTACAGACATTAATTTTCCTATTCAAATGTATTTTCATACACATAGCTAGTCCATTTCTGGAATATTTAATACCGAAAAACTTAGTAAACCATATAAAAAAAAAACATTCAATTGTGTCAACAATATATTAGTTAACCATTAAGAAACAAATTTACAAAAGTACTTATAGACAATGTTATGAATTATCTAAAATCTCCCTAAAATATTGAAATTTTTACTAAAAATATACAACATTTAAAATAACGACAAAAATTAAAATATACAAACCAATCTATTAATAAACTTCAATTAGGTTCACTAAATATTAAATTATAATCCGAATAACACTTTTTAATTGACAAAACTTAAAAAAGAAATATTCTTTATAAACAATTGATAATTATAGTTGATCATTTATTTATTTGTTTATGGACTCTGTGATTTTTAATATATGTAGTTTACGAATTTTACTCCCAAACATTTGTTTTTGTTGTTGTCATATCAAAACACTACTACTTGCTTGTAGGTTTGGGCTGGCTAAAGTTGTGACTCATTTTTTAAGTTATCACGTTTATTATTATTTTTCTGTTTTAACTTTTTTTGTATACAATATAAATGATTGTAAATACATATGTATAACTGTTTACTTGTATTTAGTTTGTGTCTGTATGTTAGTATTGTTTTATTAAATATTCATTTCCCACCCCAACAAAATCAATACTTTCTTTAAGTATTATTTACTAATTTAATACTACTTTCTGCACTGCATTTTATTATTTTTTTTTGTTTTATTTTTCATAACAAAAGACTGAGTTTTTTTTGCTCTTATCACGATGAACTCTTTTTAAGAGTTATAATAATTAATATGTGTATATAGGCAATGACTTTGTTTTTAAAGCCTTTATTTAGTTTGTATATGTTCGCTGATTTTGGCAAGATTTTATGATGGAATAGATAGGGTTTTTTAGTTTTAAGGAGGTATTGAATGTGCTAGATATGTAGATAAGTTTGTAGGTTAGTAGAGATTTACATAGATAGATAGATAGATAGATAGATAGATAGATAGATAGATAGATAGATAGATAGAGATAGATAGATAGATAGATAGATAGATAGATAGATAGATAGATAGATAGATAGATAGATAGATAGATAGATACATAGATAGATAGATAGATAGATAGATAGATAGATAGATAGATAGATAGATAGATAGATAGATAGATAGATAGATAGATAGATTGATAGATAGATAGATATAAGATAGATAGATAGATAGAGATAGATAGATAGATAGATAGATAGATAGATAGATAGATGGATAGATAGATAGATAGATAGATAGATAGATAGATAGATAGATAGATAGTAGATAGATAGATAGATAGATAGATAGATAGATAGATAGATAGATAGATATATAGATAGATAGATAGATAGATAGATAGATAGATAGATAGATAGATAGATAGATAGATAGATAGATAGATGGATAGTAGATAGATAGATAGTGATAGATAGATAGATAGATAGATAGATAGATAGATAGATAGATAGATAGATGGATAGATAGATAGATAGATAGATAGTAGATAGATAGATAGATAGATAGATAGATAGATAGATAGATAGATAGATAGATAGATAGATAGATAGATGATAGATAGATAGATAGATAGATAGATAGAGATAGATAGATAGATAGATAGATAGATAGATAGATAGATAGATAGATAGATAGATAGATAGATAGATAGATAGATAGATAGATAGATAGATAGATAGATAGATAGATAGATAGAGATAGATAGATAGATAGATAGATAGATAGATAGAGTAGATAGATAGATAGATAGATAGATAGATAGATAGATAGATAGATAGATAGATAGATAGATAGATAGATAGATAGATAGATAGATAGATAGATAGATAGATAGATAGATAGATATAGATAGATAGATAGATAGATAGATAGATAGATAGAGATAGATGTGATAGATAGATAGATAGATAGATAGAGATAGATAGATAGATAGATAGATAGAAGTAGAGAGATAGATAGATAGATAGATATAATTACAACAGTTGTTGTCTTTTGTACTTTTATAAATTAAAAATTTAGTTTTTGTTGACTTGGGAAGTCCCTACTGCTTTAAGTTAGCTATAATAACTAAAAAAGCTTTTAAAAACTACAGATGTTTTGTACTTATTACTTGATTGGATTCATAGTTCATAAGCGAGATTACTTAAGATTAACAAATATACTGGCGCTATTCAATCTTATGTATTGAGATTGCAAATTTGTGCTACTTCAGGAATTTTGCCATTACTATGTTTGCTAGAGTAGTTTATTAACCAACTTATCGAATATATAGACATTGATTAATTAAAATTTTATTTATTTGAAACGGATTTTACCTTTTCATTTATGTATACAAAAGCCAGCAGTAGCAAGCTCTAGTTTTTTGATGAATTTTAACAAAGATATATTTATTAAAAAAATTTCTTATTCAAAACAGACTTTAAGGGATCATATTTCTGACGATTACACTACTTACATAAATGATAAACTGAACTCCTACACAAAGTGAAGGACAAGCAAAGAATAAAGAAAAGCTTTAATAAAACTTTTCTTTCTTCTTTTTTAATATATTGATAATAAAATGATCAATTGTTTTAGCATTTTATATATTTAATTCATTCATTTCATTTGTTTATGGCGATGCAATAACATTGGCACTAATTAAAAAAAAAAAAAAACATTAAAAGTTTATTAATCTTTAGCAAAAGAAAAACAAACAGCTTTGTTTGTGGCTTATAAATGAATAAATTTAAAATGTTAGAAGAACCTTATTCATTTGGTAAATTAAAATTGTGGTTTATAAAAAAAATTGTGATATGAATAAAAGCAAAACTATTTTAATGATTTCAAACGAGATAATTTTATTAATATTTTTGTGTTTAATTTTTTTTACAGCTGGTGTGGCACAATCGAATGTACCCTTTATTGGACCCGATGAAGTACCACCACCTTATCAGCAGGGTACAGCTGGTGGTGTACCCATGGTTACTTGTCGCGTATGTCAGGGTATGATTGATATAACCTCGAAGCGAGATCAGCACGTTGTTAAGTGTCTTCAGTGTAATGAAGCTACAGTGAGTGTTTGTTTATTCATATGTTTAAATTTTGATTATTTAATTTTTTCTTTATTTTCCAGCCCATACGTAATGCACCACCTGGTAAAAAGTATGTACGTTGCCCTTGCAATTGTTTGCTCATTTGTAAAAGTTCATCTCAACGCTTGTCCACGTCCCAATTGCAAGCGTATTATTAATTTAGCTCCCAGCCCTGTTACACCACCCGTACCCACTATGCCGGGTATGTGTCGTGTCACCTGTGGCCATTGTTCGGATACATTTTTGGTGAATATTTTGAGATTTGTGAAAAAGAAAAGAAGAGTTGGTTTTAAATGTTTTTTTTTTTATTTCTTCTCTTTACAGTTTAATACATTTCACAATTCGTTGGCTCGTTGCCCCCATTGTAGGAAGGTTTCATCGGTGGGCTCTCGTTTTGCCTGTGGTCGTGGCATAATATTTGTCATTATTGGTTTAATTGTATTATTTGCTGGCATTGGTATAACTGTTGGCACACATAATTATGCTAGGGTAAGTTTTAATGGGAATTTACGACATCAAGGTTAAAAAAAGAATACCGGGCATCTCTAAATGAGATAGCGAGACATTCTGGGATATCGCTAATATGGGTCACTGTTTATAGCAAATGTCGGGATAACTGTATAGCTGATGAATTCTATTAA
>NW_023996064.1:0-64706 GCF_015586225.1 Lucilia sericata | reverse complement strand
GCTATATGAACGAATGTTATAACATGAAAACTATAAAAGTTATTTGCAACCATATCGGGAGCCTTAAATTACCGCATTTTTGAACCTGTACCAATAAATATACCGATCTATCCAAATTTTGTAAAATTCATTAGGCCACAAATTATACACCAAAAATAAAGTGCAACTGTAATGCTTTAAATGATGCATAAACTATTGCCCTAGCATGAGAACTGTCAAAGTTATTTGCAACCATATCGGAACCTCAATTACCGCGTTTTTAAACATAGAACAATAATTCTACCGATCCTTCAAATTGACCATTTTTTAGACGAACACATTGTGCCACAAATGATATACCAAATTAAAGTGCAATCATAATGCTTTAAAATGATGCATAACATGAACTGTCATAGCATGAAAACTGTCAAAGTTATTCACAACCATATCGGAACCTCAAATTACCGCCTTTTTAAACCTGGGAAAATAATTCTACCGATCTATCCAATTGGCCATTTTCTAAAAATACATTATGCAATAAATTATATACCAAAACAAATGGCAATTTTAATGCTTTAAAATGGTGCATAAACGACTGTCCTAGCACGAAAACTGCCAAAGTTAATTGCAACCATATCGGAACCTCAGATTACTGCGTTTATTAAACATAGAACAATAATTCTACCGATCTATCAAATTGACCAATTTTTAAAAATACACATTATGCTACAATGATATACGATATTAAAGTGCAATCATAATGCTTTAAAATGATGCATAAATGACTGTCATAGCGTGAAAACTGTCAATGTTATTTGCAGCCATATCGGAACCTCAAACTACCGCGTTTTTAAAGCTGTGAAAATAATTCTACCGATCTATCCAATTGGCCATTTTCCAAAAATACATTATGGAATAAGTTATATACCAAAGCAAATGGCAACTATAATGCAATAAAAGATATATAAACGACTGTTATAACATGAAAACTATAAAAGGTATTTGCAACCATATCGGAGCCTTAAATTACCGCATTTTGAACCTGTACCAATAAATATACCGATCTATCCAATTTTTGTAAAAATTCATTATGCCACAAATTATACACCAAAATAAAGTGCAACTGTAATGCTTTAAAATGATGCGTAAACTAATGCCCTAGCATGAAAACTGTCAAAGTTATTTGCAACCATATCGGAACCTCAAATTACCGCGTTTTTAAACATAGAACAATAATTCTACCGATCCATCAAATTGACCATTTTTTAGACGAACACATTATGCCACAAATGATATACCAAATTAAAGTGCAATCATAATGCTCTAAACTGATGCATAAATGACTGTCATAGCATGAAAACTGTCAAAGTAATTCACAACCATATCGGAACCTCAAATTACCGCCTTTTTAAACCTGGGAAAATAATTCTATCGATCTATCCAATTGGCCATCTTCTAAAAATACATTATGCAATAGATTGTATACCAAAACAAATGGCAACTAAAATGCAATAAAAAGATGTATAAACGACTGTTATAACATGAAAACTATAAAAGTTATTTGCAACCATATCGGGGCCTTAAATTACCGCATTTTTAAACCTGTACCAATAAATATACCGATCTATCCAATTTTTGTAAAAATTCATTATGCCACAAATTATACACAAAAACAAAGTGCAACTGTAATGCTTTAAAATGATGCATAAATGACTGTCATAGCATGAAAACTGTCAAAGTTATTCACAACCATATCGGAACCTCAAATTACCGCGTTTTTAAACCTGGGAAAATAATTCTACCGATTTATCCAATTGGCCGTTTTCCAAAAATACATTATGCAATAAATTATATACCAAAGCAAATGGCAATTTTAATGCTTTAAAATGGTGCATAAACGACTGTCCTAGCACGAAAACTGCCAAAGTTAATTGCAGCCATATCGGAACCTCAGATTACCGCGTTTATTAAACATAGAACAATAATTCTACCGATCTATCAAATTCACCAATTAGTAAAAACACACATTATGCTACAAATTATATACCATATTAAAGTGCAATCATAATGCTTTAAAATGAAGCATAAATGACTGTCATAGCATGAAAACTGTCAATGTTATTTGCAACCATATCGGAACCTCAAATTACCGCCTTTTTAAAGCTGTGAAAATAATTCTACCGATCTATCCAATTGGCCATTTTCTAAAAATATATTATGCAATAAATTATATACCAAAACAAATGGCAACTATAATGCAATAAAAAGATATATAAACGACTGTTATAACATGAAAACTATAAAAGTTATTTGCAACCATATCGGAGCCTTGAATTACCGCATTTTTAAACCTGTACCAATAAATATACCGATCTATCCAACTTTTGTAAAAATTCATTATGCCACAAATTATACACCAAAATAAAGTGCAACTGTAATGCTTTAAAATGATGCATAAACTATTGCCCTAGCATGAAAACTGTCAAAGTTATTTGCAACCATATCGGAACCTCAAATTACCGCGTTTTTAAACATAGAACAATAATTCTACCGATCCTTCAAATTGACCATTTTTTAGACGAACACATTGTGCCACAAATGATATACCAAATTAAAGTGCAATCATAATGCTTTAAAATGATGCATAAATGACTGTCATAGCATGAAAACTGTCAAAGTTATTCACAACCATATCGGAACCTCAAATTACCGCCTTTTTAAACCTGGGAAAATAATTCTACCGATCTATCCAATTGGCCATTTTCTAAAAATACATTATGCAATAAATTATATACCAAAACAAATGGCAATTTTAATGCTTTAAAATGGTGCATAAACGACTGTCCTAGCACGAAAACTGCCAAAGTTAATTGCAACCATATCGGAACCTCAGATTACTGCTTTTATTAAACATAGAACAATAATTCTACCGATCTATCAAATTGACCAATTTGTAAAAATACACATTATGCTACAAATGATATACCATATTAAAGTGCAATCATAATGCTTTAAAATGATGCATAAATGACTGTCATAGCGTGAAAACTGTCAATGTTATTTGCAGCCATATCGGAACCTCAAACTACCGCGTTTTTAAAGCTGTGAAAATAATTCTACCGATCTATCCAATTGGCCATTTTCCAAAAATACATTATGGAATAAGTTATATACCAAAGCAAATGGCAACTATAATGCAATAAAAAGATATATAAACGACTGTTATAACATGAAAACTATAAAAGTTATTTGCAACCATATCGGAGCCTTAAATTACCGCATTTTTGAACCTGTACCAATAAATATACCGATCTATCCAATTTTGTAAAAATTCATTATGCCACAAATTATACACCAAAATAAAGTGCAACTGTAATGCTTTAAAATGATGCATAAACTATTGCCCTAGCATGAAAACTGTCAAAGTTATTTGCAACCATATCGGAACCTCAAATTACCGCGTTTTTAAACATAGAACAATAATTCTACCGATCCTTCAAATTGACCATTTTTTAGACGAACACATTATGCCACAAATGATATACCAAATTAAAGTGCAATCATAATGCTTTAAAATGATGCATAAATGACTGTCATAGCATGAAAACTGTCAAAGTTATTCACAACCATATCGGAACCTCAAATTACCGCCTTTTAAACCTGGGAAAATAATTCTACCGATCTATCCAATTGGCCATTTCTAAAAATACATTATGCAATAAATTATATACCAAAACAAATGGCAACTTAAATGCAATAAAAAGATGTATAAACGACTGTACATGAAAACTAAAGTTATTTGCAACCATATCGGACCTGATTACCGCATTTTTAAACTGTACAATAATCTACCTATCTATCCAATTTTGTAAAAATTCATTATGCACAAATTATACACCAAATAAAGTGCAACTGTAATGCTTTAAAATGATGCATAAACTATGCCCTAGCATGAAAACTGTCAATGTTATTTGCAACCATATCGGAACCTCAAATTACCGCGTTTTTAAACATGAAAATAATTCTACCGATCTAAATTGACCATTTTAAAAACATTATGGACAAATGATATACCAAATAAAGTGCAATATAATGCTTTAAAAAGATATATAAATGACTATCATAGCATGAAAACTGTCAAAGTATTCACAACCATATCGGAACCTCAAATTACCGCCTTTTTAAACCTGGGAAAATAATTCTACCGATCTATCCAATTGGCCATTTTCTAAAAAATATTATGCAATAATTATATACCAAAAAAATGGCAATTTAATGCATGAATAATGACTGCTTAACAAATTCAATAAATTGAACAAATGATAAAATCTACCTGTTTAACAACTTAAAAGTGTATTTGCAACATATCGGGGCCTTAAATTACCGATTTAACCTGTACCAATAAATATACCGACTATCCAATTTTGTAAAAATTCATTATGCCACAAATTATCACAAAACAAAGTGCAACGTAATGCTTTAAAATGATGCAATAAACTATTGCCATAGCATTGAAACTGTTCAACTTCATTCCAACCATTAATGGATCCTTCAATTCGCCTTTTTAACTGGAAAATAATTCTACCGATCTCTCCAATGTGCCATTTTCTAAAAATACATTATGACAATAAATTATATACCAAACAAATGGCAATTTTAATGCTTTAAAATGGTGCATAAACGACTGTCCTAGCACGAAAACTGCCAAAGTTAATTGCAGCCATATCGGAACCTCAGATTACCGCGTTTATTAAACATAGAACAATAATTCTACCGATCTATCAAATTCACCAATTAGTAAAAACACACATTATGCTACAAATTATATACCATATTAAAGTGCAATCATAATGCTTTAAAATGAAGCATAAATGACTGTCATAGCATGAAAACTGTCAATGTTATTTGCAACCATATCGGAACCTCAAATTACCGCCTTTTTAAAGCTGTGAAAATAATTCTACCGATCTATCCAATTGGCCATTTTCTAAAAATATATTATGCAATAAATTATATACCAAAACAAATGGCAACTATAATGCAATAAAAAGATATATAAACGACTGTTATAACATGAAAACTATAAAAGTTATTTGCAACCATATCGGAGCCTTGAATTACCGCATTTTTAAACCTGTACCAATAAATATACCGATCTATCCAACTTTTGTAAAAATTCATTATGCCACAAATTATACACCAAATAAAGTGCAACTGTAATGCTTTAAAATGTGCATAAACTATTGCCCTAGCATGAAAACTGTCTAAGTTATTTGCAACCATATCGGAACCTCAAATTACCGCGTTTTTAAACATAGAACAATAATTCTACCGATCCATCAAATTGACCATTTTTTAGACGAACACATTATGCCACAAATGATATACCAAATTAAAGTGCAATCATAATGCTCTAAACTGATGCATAAATGACTTATAGCATGAAAACTGTCAAAGTTATTCACAACCATATCGGAACCTCAAATTACCGCCTTTTAAACCTGGGAAAATAATTACCGATCTATCCAATTGGCCATTTTTAAAAACATTATGCAATACATTATTATACCAAAACAAATGTGCAATTTAATGCTTTAAAATGATGCATAAACGAATGTCCTAGCATGAAAACTGCCAAAGTTATTTGCAACCATATCGGAACCTCAAATTACTACGCATTCTAACCTGATACCAATTCAAAATTGACCATTTTTTAGACGAACACATTGTTGCCACAAATTATATACAAATTAAAGTGCAATCAGTAATGCTTAAAAATGATGCATAAATGACTGTCATAGCATGAAAACTGTCAAGTTATTCACAACCATATCGGAACCTCAAATTCCCGCCGTTTTTAAACCTGGGAAAATAATTCCTACCGATCTATCCAATTGGCCATTTCTAAAAATACATTATGCAATAAATATATACCAAAACAAATGGCAATTTTAATGCTTTAAAATGGTGCATAAACGACTGTCCTAGCACGAAAACTTGCCAAAGTTAATTGCAACCATATCGGAACCTCAGATTACCTGCTTTTATTAAACATAGAACAATAATTCCTACCGATCTATCAAATTGACCAATTTGTAAAAATACACATTATGCTACAAATGATATACCATATTAAGTGCAATCATAATGCTTTAAAATGAATGCATAAATGACTGTCATAGCATGAAAACTGTCAATGTTATTTGCAACCATATCGGAACCTCAAATTACCGCCTTTTTAAAGCTGTGAAAATAATTCTACCGATCTATCCAATTGGCCATTTTCTAAAAATATATTATGCAATAAGTTATATACCAAAACAAATGGCAACTATAATGCAATAAAAAGATATATAAACGACTGTTATAACATGAAAACTATAAAAGTTATTTGCAACCATATCGGAGCCTTGAATTACCGCATTTTTAAACCTGTACCAATAAATATACCGATCTATCCAACTTTTGTAAAAATTCATTATGCCACAAATTATACACCAAAATAAAGTGCAACTGTAATGCTTTAAAATGATGCATAAACTATTGCCCTAGCATGAAAACTGTCAAAGTTATTTGCAACCATATCGGAACCTCAAATTACCGCGTTTTTAAACATAGAACAATAATTCTACCGATCCTTCAAATTGACCATTTTTTAGACGAACACATTGTGCCACAAATGATATACCAAATTAAAGTGCAATCATAATGCTTTAAAATGATGCATAAATGACTGTCATAGCATGAAAACTGTCAAAGTTATTCACAACCATATCGGAACCTCAAATTACCGCCTTTTTAAACCTGGGAAAATAATTCTACCGATCTATCCAATTGGCCATTTTCTAAAAATACATTATGCAATAAATTATATACCAAAACAAATGGCAATTTTAATGCTTTAAAATGGTGCATAAACGACTGTCCTAGCACGAAAACTGCCAAAGTTAATTGCAACCATATCGGAACCTCAGATTACTGCGTTTATTAAACATAGAACAATAATTCTACCGATCTATCAAATTGACCAATTTGTAAAAATACACATTATGCTACAAATGATATACCATATTAAAGTGCAATCATAATGCTTTAAAATGATGCATAAATGACTGTCATAGCGTGAAAACTGTCAATGTTATTTGCAGCCATATCGGAACCTCAAACTACCGCGTTTTTAAAGCTGTGAAAATAATTCTACCGATCTATCCAATTGGCCATTTTCCAAAAATACATTATGGAATAAGTTATATACCAAAGCAAATGGCAACTATAATGCAATAAAAAGATATATAAACGACTGTTATAACATGAAAACTATAAAAGTTATTTGCAACCATATCGGAGCCTTAAATTACCGCATTTTTGAACCTGTACCAATAAATATACCGATCTATCCAATTTTTGTAAAAATTCATTATGCCACAAATTATACACCAAAATAAAGTGCAACTGTAATGCTTTAAAATGATGCGTAAACTAATGCCCTAGCATGAAAACTGTCAAAGTTATTTGCAACCATATCGGAACCTCAAATTACCGCGTTTTTAAACATAGAACAATAATTCTACCGATCCATCAAATTGACCATTTTTTAGACGAACACATTATGCCACAAATGATATACCAAATTAAAGTGCAATCATAATGCTCTAAACTGATGCATAAATGACTGTCATAGCATGAAAACTGTCAAAGTAATTCACAACCATATCGGAACCTCAAATTACCGCCTTTTTAAACCTGGGAAAATAATTCTATCGATCTATCCAATTGGCCATCTTCTAAAAATACATTATGCAATAGATTGTATACCAAAACAAATGGCAACTAAAATGCAATAAAAAGATGTATAAACGACTGTTATAACATGAAAACTATAAAAGTTATTTGCAACCATATCGGGGCCTTAAATTACCGCATTTTTAAACCTGTACCAATAAATATACCGATCTATCCAATTTTTGTAAAAATTCATTATGCCACAAATTATACACAAAAACAAAGTGCAACTGTAATGCTTTAAAATGATGCATAAATGACTGTCATAGCATGAAAACTGTCAAAGTTATTCACAACCATATCGGAACCTCAAATTACCGCGTTTTTAAACCTGGGAAAATAATTCTACCGATTTATCCAATTGGCCGTTTTCCAAAAATACATTATGCAATAAATTATATACCAAAGCAAATGGCAATTTTAATGCTTTAAAATGGTGCATAAACGACTGTCCTAGCACGAAAACTGCCAAAGTTAATTGCAGCCATATCGGAACCTCAGATTACCGCGTTTATTAAACATAGAACAATAATTCTACCGATCTATCAAATTCACCAATTAGTAAAAACACACATTATGCTACAAATTATATACCATATTAAAGTGCAATCATAATGCTTTAAAATGAAGCATAAATGACTGTCATAGCATGAAAACTGTCAATGTTATTTGCAACCATATCGGAACCTCAAATTACCGCCTTTTTAAAGCTGTGAAAATAATTCTACCGATCTATCCAATTGGCCATTTTCTAAAAATATATTATGCAATAAATTATATACCAAAACAAATGGCAACTATAATGCAATAAAAAGATATATAAACGACTGTTATAACATGAAAACTATAAAAGTTATTTGCAACCATATCGGAGCCTTGAATTACCGCATTTTTAAACCTGTACCAATAAATATACCGATCTATCCAACTTTTGTAAAAATTCATTATGCCACAAATTATACACCAAAATAAAGTGCAACTGTAATGCTTTAAAATGATGCATAAACTATTGCCCTAGCATGAAAACTGTCAAAGTTATTTGCAACCATATCGGAACCTCAAATTACCGCGTTTTTAAACATAGAACAATAATTCTACCGATCCTTCAAATTGACCATTTTTTAGACGAACACATTGTGCCACAAATGATATACCAAATTAAAGTGCAATCATAATGCTTTAAAATGATGCATAAATGACTGTCATAGCATGAAAACTGTCAAAGTTATTCACAACCATATCGGAACCTCAAATTACCGCCTTTTTAAACCTGGGAAAATAATTCTACCGATCTATCCAATTGGCCATTTTCTAAAAATACATTATGCAATAAATTATATACCAAAACAAATGGCAATTTTAATGCTTTAAAATGGTGCATAAACGACTGTCCTAGCACGAAAACTGCCAAAGTTAATTGCAACCATATCGGAACCTCAGATTACTACGTTTATTAAACATAGAACAATAATTCTACCGATCCATCAAATTGACCATTTTTTACGAACACATTATGCCACAAATGATATACCAAATTAAAGTGCAATCATAATGCCTAAACTGATGCATAAATGACTGTCATAGCATGAAAACTGTCAAAGTTATTCACAACCATATCGGAACCTCAAATTACCGCCTTTTTAAACCTGGGAAAATAATTCTACCGATCTATCAAATTGGCCATTTTCTTAAAATACATTATGCAATAAATTATATACCAAAACAAATGGCAATTTTAATGCTTTAAAATGGTGCATAAACGACTGTCCTAGCACGAAAACTGCCAAAGTTAATTGCAACCATATCGGAACCTCAGACTACTGCTTTTATTAAACATAGAACAATAATTCTACCGATCTATCAAATTGACCAATTTGTAAAAATACACATTATGCTACAAATTATACCATATTAAAGTGCAATCATAATGCTTTAAAATGATGCATAAATGACTGTCATAGCATGAAAACTGTCAATGTTATTTGCAACCATATCGGAACCTCAAATTACCGCCTTTTTAAAGCTGTGAAAATAATTCTACCGATCTATCCAATTGGCCATTTTCTAAAAATATATTATGCAATAAATTATATACCAAAACAAATGGCAACTATAATGCAATAAAAAGATATATAAACGACTGTTATAACATGAAAACTATAAAAGTTATTTGCAACCATATCGGAGCCTTGAATTACCGCATTTTTAAACCTGTACCAATAAATATACCGATCTATCCAACTTTTGTAAAAATTCATTATGCCACAAATTATACACCAAAATAAAGTGCAACTGTAATGCTTTAAAATGATGCATAAACTATTGCCCTAGCATGAAAACTGTCAAAGTTATTTGCAACCATATCGGAACCTCAAATTACCGCGTTTTTAAACATAGAACAATAATTCTACCGATCCTTCAAATTGACCATTTTTTAGACGAACACATTGTGCCACAAATGATATACCAAATTAAAGTGCAATCATAATGCTTTAAAATGATGCATAAATGACTGTCATAGCATGAAAACTGTCAAAGTTATTCACAACCATATCGGAACCTCAAATTACCGCCTTTTTAAACCTGGGAAAATAATTCTACCGATCTATCCAATTGGCCATTTTCTAAAAATACATTATGCAATAAATTATATACCAAAACAAATGGCAATTTTAATGCTTTAAAATGGTGCATAAACGACTGTCCTAGCACGAAAACTGCCAAAGTTAATTGCAACCATATCGGAACCTCAGATTACTGCTTTTATTAAACATAGAACAATAATTCTACCGATCTATCAAATTGACCAATTTGTAAAAATACACATTATGCTACAAATGATATACCATATTAAAGTGCAATCATAATGCTTTAAAATGATGCATAAATGACTGTCATAGCGTGAAAACTGTCAATGTTATTTGCAGCCATATCGGAACCTCAAACTACCGCGTTTTTAAAGCTGTGAAAATAATTCTACCGATCTATCCAATTGGCCATTTTCCAAAAATACATTATGGAATAAGTTATATACCAAAGCAAATGGCAACTATAATGCAATAAAAAGATATATAAACGACTGTTATAACATGAAAACTATAAAAGGTATTTGCAACCATATCGGAGCCTTAAATTACCGCATTTTTGAACCTGTACCAATAAATATACCGATCTATCCAATTTTGTAAAAATTCATTATGCCACAAATTATACACCAAAATAAAGTGCAACTGTAATGCTTTAAAATGATGCGTAAACTAATTGCCCTAGCATGAAAACTGTCAAAGTTATTTGCAACCATATCGGAACCTCAAATTACCGCGTTTTTAAACATAGAACAATAATTCTACCGATCCATCAAATTGACCATTTTTTAGACGAACACATTATGCCACAAATGATATACCAAATTAAAGTGCAATCATAATGCTCTAAACTGATGCATAAATGACTGTCATAGCATGAAAACTGTCAAAGTAATTCACAACCATATCGGAACCTCAAATTACGCCTTTTTAAACCTGGAAAAATAATTCTATCGATCTATCCATTTGGCCATCTTCTAAAAATACATTATGCAAAAATTATATACCAAAACAAATGGCAACTAAAATGCAATAAAAAGATATATAAACGACTGTTATAACATGAAAACTATAAAGTTATTTGCACCATATCGGAGCCTTGAATTACTGCATTTTAAACCTGTACCAATAAATATACCGATCTATCCAACTTTTGTAAAAATTCATTATGCCACAAATTATACACCAAAATAAAGTGCAACTGTAATGCTTTAAAAATGATGCATAAACTATTGCCCTAGCATGAAAACTGTCAAAGTTATTCACAACCATATCGGAACCTCAAATTACCGCGTTTTTAAACATAGAACAATAATTCTACCGATCCATCAAATTGACCATTTTTTAGACGAACACATTGTGCCACAAATGATATACCAAATTAAAGTGCAATCATAATGCTTTAAAATGATGCATAAATGACTGTCATAGCATGAAAACTGTCAAAGTTATTCACAACCATATCGGAACCTCAAATTACCGCCTTTTTAAACCTGGGAAAATAATTCTACCGATCTATCCAATTGGCCATTTTCTAAAAATACATTATGCAATAAATTATATACCAAAACAAATGGCAATTTTAATGCTTTAAAATGGTGCATAAACGACTGTCCTAGCACGAAAACTGCCAAAGTTAATTGCAACCATATCGGAACCTCAGATTACTGCGTTTATTAAACATAGAACAATAATTCTACCGATCTATCAAATTGACCAATTTGTAAAAATACACATTATGCTACAAATGATATACCATATTAAGTGCAATCATAATGCTTTAAAATGATGCATAAATGACTGTCATAGCGTGAAAACTGTCAATGTTATTTGCAGCCATATCGGAACCTCAAACTACCGCGTTTTTAAAGCTGTGAAAATAATTCTACCGATCTATCCAATTGGCCATTTTCCAAAAATACATTATGGAATAAGTTATATACCAAAGCAAATGGCAACTATAATGCAATAAAAAGATATATAAACGACTGTTATAACATGAAAACTATAAAAGTTATTTGCAACCATATCGGAGCCTTAAATTACCGCATTTTTGAACCTGTACCAATAAATATACCGATCTATCCAATTTTTGTAAAAATTCATTATGCCACAAATTATACACCAAAATAAAGTGCAACTGTAATGCTTTAAAATGATGCGTAAACTAATGCCCTAGCATGAAAACTGTCAAAGTTATTTGCAACCATATCGGAACCTCAAATTACCGCGTTTTTAAACATAGAACAATAATTCTACCGATCCATCAAATTGACCATTTTTTAGACGAACACATTATGCCACAAATGATATACCAAATTAAAGTGCAATCATAATGCTCTAAACTGATGCATAAATGACTGTCATAGCATGAAAACTGTCAAAGTAATTCACAACCATATCGGAACCTCAAATTACCGCCTTTTTAAACCTGGGAAAATAATTCTATCGATCTATCCAATTGGCCATCTTCTAAAAATACATTATGCAATAGATTGTATACCAAAACAAATGGCAACTAAAATGCAATAAAAAGATGTATAAACGACTGTTATAACATGAAAACTATAAAAGTTATTTGCAACCATATCGGGGCCTTAAATTACCGCATTTTTAAACCTGTACCAATAAATATACCGATCTATCCAATTTTTGTAAAAATTCATTATGCCACAAATTATACACAAAAACAAAGTGCAACTGTAATGCTTTAAAATGATGCATAAATGACTGTCATAGCATGAAAACTGTCAAAGTTATTCACAACCATATCGGAACCTCAAATTACCGCGTTTTTAAACCTGGGAAAATAATTCTACCGATTTATCCAATTGGCCAGTTTTCTAAAAATACATTATGCAATAAATTATATACCAAAACAAATGGCAATTTTAATGCTTTAAAATGGTGCATAAACGACTGTCCTAGCACGAAAACTGCCAAAGTTAATTGCAGCCATATCGGAACCTCAGATTACCGCGTTTATTAAACATAGAACAATAATTCTACCGATCTATCAAATTGACCAATTAGTAAAAACACACATTATGCTACAAATTATATACCATATTAAAGTGCAATCATAATGCTTTAAAATGAATGCATAAATGACTGTCATAGCATGAAAACTGTCAATGTTATTTGCAACCATATCGGAACCTCAAATTACCGCCTTTTTAAAGCTGTGAAAATAATTCTACCGATCTATCCAATTGGCCATTTTCTAAAAATATATTATGCAATAAATTATATACCAAAACAAATGGCAACTATAATGCAATAAAAAGATATATAAACGACTGTTATAACATGAAAACTATAAAAGTTATTTGCAACCATATCGGAGCCTTGAATTACCGCATTTTTAACCTGTACCAATAAATATACCGATCTATCCAACTTTTGTAAAAATTCATTATGCCACAAATTATACACCAAAATAAAGTGCAACTGTAATGCTTTAAAATGATGCATAAACTATTGCCCTAGCATGAAAACTGTCAAAGTTATTTGCAACCATATCGGAACCTCAAATTAGCGCCTTTTTAAAGCTGTGAAAATAATTCTACCGATCTATCCAATTGGCCATTTTCTAAAAATACACTATGCAATAAATTATATACCAAAACAAATGGCAATTTTAATGCTTTAAAATGGTGAATAAACGACTGTCCTAGCACGAAAACTGCCAAAGTCAATTGCAGCCATATCGCAACCTCAGATTACCGCGTTTATTAAACATAGAACAATAATTCTACCGATCTATCAAATTCACCAATTAGTAAAAACACACATTATGCTACAAATTATATACATATTAAATGCAATCATAATGCTTTAAAACGAAGAATAAATGACTGTCATAGCAGTGAAAACTGTCAATGTTATTTGCAAGCCATATCGGAACCTCAAACTTACCGCGTTTTTAAAGCTGTGAAAATAATTCTACCGATCTATCCAATTGGCCATTTTCCTAAAAATATATTATGCAATAAATTATATACCAAAGCAAATGGCAACTATAATGCAATAAAAAGATATATAAACGACTGTTATAACATGAAAACTATAAAAGTTATTTGCAACCATATCGGAGCCTTAAATTACCGCATTTTTGAACCTGTACCAATAAATATACCGATCTATCCAACTTTTGTAAAAATTCATTATGCCACAAATTATACACCAAAATAAAGTGCAACTGTAATGCTTTAAAATGATGCATAAACTATTGCCCTAGCATGAAAACTGTCAAAGTTATTTGCAACCATATCGGAACCTCAAATTACCGCGTTTTTAAACATAGAACAATAATTCTACCGATCCATTCAAATTGACCATTTTTTAGACGAACACATTATGCCACAAATGATATACCAAATTAAAGTGCAATCATAATGCTTTAAAATGATGCATAAATGACTGCCATAGCATGAAACTGTCAATGTTATTTGCAACCATATCGGAACCTCAAATTACCGCCTTTTTAAAGCTGTGAAAATAATTCTACCGATCTATCCATTGGCAATTTTCTAAAAATATATATGCAATAAATGGCAACTATAATGCAAAAAAGATATATAAACGACTGTTATAACATGAAAACTATAAAAGTTATTTGCAACCATATCGGAGCCTTGAATTACCGCATTTTTAAACCTGTACCAATAAATATACCGATCTATCCAACTTTTGTAAAAATTCATTATGCCACAAATTATACACAAAATAAAGTGCAATCTAATGCTTTAAAATGATGCATAAATGACTGTCATAGCATGAAAACTGTCAAAGTTATTCACAACCATATCGGAACCTCAAATTACCGCCTTTTTAAACCTGGGAAAATAATTCTACCGATCTATCCAATTGGCCATTTTCTAAAAATACATTATGCAATAAATTATATACCAAAACAAATGGCAATTTTAATGCTTTAAAATGGTGCATAAACGACTGTCCTAGCACGAAAACTGCCAAAGTTAATTGCAACCATATCGGAACCTCAGATTACTGCGTTTATTAAACATAGAACAATAATTCTACCGATCTATCAAATTGACCAATTTGTAAAAATACACATTATGCTACAAATGATATACCATATTAAAGTGCAATCATAATGCTTTAAAATGATGCATAAATGACTGTCATAGCGTGAAAACTGTCAATGTTATTTGCAGCCATATCGGAACCTCAAACTACCGCGTTTTTAAAGCTGTGAAAATAATTCTACCGATCTATCCAATTGGCCATTTTCCAAAAATACATTATGGAATAAGTTATATACCAAAGCAAATGGCAACTATAATGCAATAAAAAGATATATAAACGACTGTTATAACATGAAAACTATAAAAGTTATTTGCAACCATATCGGAGCCTTAAATTACCGCATTTTTGAACCTGTACCAATAAATATACCGATCTATCCAATTTTTGTAAAAATTCATTATGCCACAAATTATACACCAAAATAAAGTGCAACTGTAATGCTTTAAAATGATGCGTAAACTAATGCCCTAGCATGAAAACTGTCAAAGTTATTTGCAACCATATCGGAACCTCAAATTACCGCGTTTTTAAACATAGAACAATAATTCTACCGATCCATCAAATTGACCATTTTTTAGACGAACACATTATGCCACAAATGATATACCAAATTAAAGTGCAATCATAATGCTCTAAACTGATGCATAAATGACTGTCATAGCATGAAAACTGTCAAAGTAATTCACAACCATATCGGAACCTCAAATTACCGCCTTTTTAAACCTGGGAAAATAATTCTATCGATCTATCCAATTGGCCATCTTCTAAAAATACATTATGCAATAGATTGTATACCAAAACAAATGGCAACTAAAATGCAATAAAAAGATGTATAAACGACTGTTATAACATGAAAACTATAAAAGTTATTTGCAACCATATCGGGGCCTTAAATTACCGCATTTTTAAACCTGTACCAATAAATATACCGATCTATCCAATTTTTGTAAAAATTCATTATGCCACAAATTATACACAAAAACAAAGTGCAACTGTAATGCTTTAAAATGATGCATAAATGACTGTCATAGCATGAAAACTGTCAAAGTTATTCACAACCATATCGGAACCTCAAATTACCGCGTTTTTAAACCTGGGAAAATAATTCTACCGATTTATCCAATTGGCCGTTTTCCAAAAATACATTATGCAATAAATTATATACCAAAGCAAATGGCAATTTTAATGCTTTAAAATGGTGCATAAACGACTGTCCTAGCACGAAAACTGCCAAAGTTAATTGCAGCCATATCGGAACCTCAGATTACCGCGTTTATTAAACATAGAACAATAATTCTACCGATCTATCAAATTCACCAATTAGTAAAAACACACATTATGCTACAAATTATATACCATATTAAAGTGCAATCATAATGCTTTAAAATGATGCATAAATGACTGTCATAGCGTGAAAACTGTCAATGTTATTTGCAGCCATATCGGAACCTCAAATTACCGCGTTTTTAAAGCTGTGAAAATAATTCTACCGATCTATCCAATTGGCCATTTTCCAAAAATACATTATGGAATAAGTTATATACCAAAGCAAATGGCAACTATAATGCAATAAAAAGATATATAAACGACTGTTATAACATGAAAACTATAAAAGTTATTTGCAACCATATCGGAGCCTTAAATTACCGCATTTTTGAACCTGTACCAATAAATATACCGATCTATCCAATTTTTGTAAAAATTCATTATGCCACAAATTATACACCAAAATAAAGTGCAACTGTAATGCTTTAAAATGATGCAGTAAACTAATTGCCCTAGCATGAAAACTGTCAAAGTTATTTGCAACCATATCGGAACCTCAAATTACCGCGTTTTTAAACATAGAACAATAATTCTACCGATCCATCAAATTGACCATTTTTTAGACGAACACATTATGCCACAAATGATATACCAAATTAAAGTGCAATCATAATGCTCTAAACTGATGCATAAATGACTGTCATAGCATGAAAACTGTCAAAGTAATTCACAACCATATCGGAACCTCAAATTACCGCCTTTTTAAACCTGGGAAAATAATTCTATCGATCTATCCAATTGGCCATCTTCTAAAAATACATTATGCAATAGATTGTATACCAAAACAAATGGCAACTAAAATGCAATAAAAAGATGTATAAACGACTGTTATAACATGAAAACTATAAAAGTTATTTGCAACCATATCGGGGCCTTAAATTACCGCATTTTTAAACCTGTACCAATAAATATACCGATCTATCCAATTTTTGTAAAAATTCATTATGCCACAAATTATACACAAAAACAAAGTGCAACTGTAATGCTTTAAAATGATGCATAAATGACTGTCATAGCATGAAAACTGTCAAAGTTATTCACAACCATATCGGAACCTCAAATTACCGCGTTTTTAAACCTGGGAAAATAATTCTACCGATTTATCCAATTGGCCGTTTTCCAAAAATACATTATGCAATAAATTATATACCAAAGCAAATGGCAATTTTAATGCTTTAAAATGGTGCATAAACGACTGTCCTAGCACGAAAACTGCCAAAGTTAATTGCAGCCATATCGGAACCTCAGATTACCGCGTTTATTAAACATAGAACAATAATTCTACCGATCTATCAAATTCACCAATTAGTAAAAACACACATTATGCTACAAATTATATACCATATTAAAGTGCAATCATAATGCTTTAAAATGAAGCATAAATGACTGTCATAGCATGAAAACTGTCAATGTTATTTGCAACCATATCGGAACCTCAAATTACCGCCTTTTTAAAGCTGTGAAAATAATTCTACCGATCTATCCAATTGGCCATTTTCTAAAAATATATTATGCAATAAATTATATACCAAAACAAATGGCAACTATAATGCAATAAAAAGATATATAAACGACTGTTATAACATGAAAACTATAAAAGTTATTTGCAACCATATCGGAGCCTTGAATTACCGCATTTTTAACCTGTACCAATAAATATACCGATCTATCCAACTTTTGTAAAATTCATTATGCCACAAATTATACACCAAAATAAAGTGCAACTGTAATGCTTTAAAATGATGCATAAACTATTGCCCTAGCATGAAAACTGTCAAAGTTATTTGCAACCATATCGGAACCTCAAATTACCGCGTTTTTAAACATAGAACAATAATTCTACCGATCCTTCAAATTGACCATTTTTTAGACGAACACATTGTGCCACAAATGATATACCAAATTAAAGTGCAATCATAATGCTTTAAAATGATGCATAAATGACTGTCATAGCATGAAAACTGTCAAAGTTATTCACAACCATATCGGAACCTCAAATTACCGCCTTTTTAAACCTGGGAAAATAATTCTACCGATCTATCCAATTGGCCATTTTCTAAAAATACATTATGCAATAAATTATATACCAAAACAAATGGCAATTTTAATGCTTTAAAATGGTGCATAAACGACTGTCCTAGCACGAAAACTGCCAAAGTTAATTGCAACCATATCGGAACCTCAGATTACTGCGTTTATTAAACATAGAACAATAATTCTACCGATCTATCAAATTGACCAATTTTTAAAAATACACATTATGCTACAAATGATATACGATATTAAAGTGCAATCATAATGCTTTAAAATGATGCATAAATGACTGTCATAGCGTGAAAACTGTCAATGTTATTTGCAGCCATATCGGAACCTCAAACTACCGCGTTTTTAAAGCTGTGAAAATAATTCTACCGATCTATCCAATTGGCCATTTTCCAAAAATACATTATGGAATAAGTTATATACCAAAGCAAATGGCAACTATAATGCAATAAAAAGATATATAAACGACTGTTATAACATGAAAACTATAAAAGGTATTTGCAACCATATCGGAGCCTTAAATTACCGCATTTTTGAACCTGTACCAATAAATATACCGATCTATCCAATTTTTGTAAAAATTCATTATGCCACAAATTATACACCAAAATAAAGTGCAACTGTAATGCTTTAAAATGATGCGTAAACTAATGCCCTAGCATGAAAACTGTCAAAGTTATTTGCAACCATATCGGAACCTCAAATTACCGCGTTTTTAAACATAGAACAATAATTCTACCGATCCATCAAATTGACCATTTTTTAGACGAACACATTATGCCACAAATGATATACCAAATTAAAGTGCAATCATAATGCTCTAAACTGATGCATAAATGACTGTCATAGCATGAAAACTGTCAAAGTAATTCACAACCATATCGGAACCTCAAATTACCGCCTTTTTAAACCTGGGAAAATAATTCTATCGATCTATCCAATTGGCCATCTTCTAAAAATACATTATGCAATAGATTGTATACCAAAACAAATGGCAACTAAAATGCAATAAAAAGATGTATAAACGACTGTTATAACATGAAAACTATAAAAGTTATTTGCAACCATATCGGGGCCTTAAATTACCGCATTTTTAAACCTGTACCAATAAATATACCGATCTATCCAATTTTTGTAAAAATTCATTATGCCACAAATTATACACAAAAACAAAGTGCAACTGTAATGCTTTAAAATGATGCATAAATGACTGTCATAGCATGAAAACTGTCAAAGTTATTCACAACCATATCGGAACCTCAAATTACCGCGTTTTTAAACCTGGGAAAATAATTCTACCGATTTATCCAATTGGCCGTTTTCCAAAAATACATTATGCAATAAATTATATACCAAAGCAAATGGCAATTTTAATGCTTTAAAATGGTGCATAAACGACTGTCCTAGCACGAAAACTGCCAAAGTTAATTGCAGCCATATCGGAACCTCAGATTACCGCGTTTATTAAACATAGAACAATAATTCTACCGATCTATCAAATTCACCAATTAGTAAAAACACACATTATGCTACAAATTATATACCATATTAAAGTGCAATCATAATGCTTTAAAATGAAGCATAAATGACTGTCATAGCATGAAAACTGTCAATGTTATTTGCAACCATATCGGAACCTCAAATTACCGCCTTTTTAAAGCTGTGAAAATAATTCTACCGATCTATCCAATTGGCCATTTTCTAAAAATATATTATGCAATAAATTATATACCAAAACAAATGGCAACTATAATGCAATAAAAAGATATATAAACGACTGTTATAACATGAAAACTATAAAAGTTATTTGCAACCATATCGGAGCCTTGAATTACCGCATTTTTAAACCTGTACCAATAAATATACCGATCTATCCAACTTTTGTAAAAATTCATTATGCCACAAATTATACACCAAAATAAAGTGCAACTGTAATGCTTTAAAATGATGCATAAACTATTGCCCTAGCATGAAAACTGTCAAAGTTATTTGCAACCATATCGGAACCTCAAATTACCGCGTTTTTAAACATAGAACAATAATTCTACCGATCCTTCAAATTGACCATTTTTTAGACGAACACATTGTGCCACAAATGATATACCAAATTAAAGTGCAATCATAATGCTTTAAAATGATGCATAAATGACTGTCATAGCATGAAAACTGTCA
The DNA here is from genome assembly GCF_015586225.1 of Lucilia sericata. Taxonomy (NCBI): domain Eukaryota; kingdom Metazoa; phylum Arthropoda; class Insecta; order Diptera; family Calliphoridae; genus Lucilia; species Lucilia sericata. The sequence goes on along the minus strand of NW_023996064.1, from coordinate 43,764 downwards.
AAGTTATTCACAACCATATCGGAACCTCAAATTACCGCCTTTTTAAACCTGGGAAAATAATTCTACCGATCTATCCAATTGGCCATTTTCTAAAAATACATTATGCAATAAATTATATACCAAAACAAATGGCAATTTTAATGCTTTAAAATGGTGCATAAACGACTGTCCTAGCACGAAAACTGCCAAAGTTAATTGCAACCATATCGGAACCTCAGATTACTGCTTTTATTAAACATAGAACAATAATTCTACCGATCTATCAAATTGACCAATTTGTAAAAATACACATTATGCTACAAATGATATACCATATTAAAGTGCAATCATAATGCTTTAAAATGATGCATAAATGACTGTCATAGCATGAAAACTGTCAAGTTATTACAACCATATCGGAACCTCAAATTACCGCTTTTTAAAGGGAAAATAATTCTACCGATCTATCCAATTGGCCATTTCTAAAAATACATTATGAATAAATTATATACCAAAACAAATGGCAACTAATGCAATAAAAAGATGTATAAACGACTGTTATAACATGAAAACTATAAAAGTTATTTGCAACCATATCGGGCCTTAAATTACCGCATTTTAAACCTGTACCAATAAATATACCGATCTATCCAATTTTTGTAAAAATCATTATGCCACAAATATACACAAAACAAAGTGCAACTGTAATGCTTTAAAATGATGCATAAATGATGTCATAGCATGAAAACTGTCAAAGTATTCACAACCATATCGGAACCTCAAATTACCGCGTTTTTAAACCTGGAAAATAATTCTACCGATTATCCAATTGCCGTTTTCTAAAAATACATTATGCAATAAATTATATACCAAAACAAATGGCAATTTTAATGCTTTAAAATGGTGCATAAACGACTGTCCTAGCACGAAAACTGCCAAAGTTAATTGCAACCATATCGGAACCTCAGATTACCTGCGTTTATTAAACATAGAACAATAATTCTACCGATCTATCAAATTGACCAATTTGTAAAAATACACATTATGCTACAAATGATATACGATATTAAAGTGCAATCATAATGCTTTAAAATGATGCATAAATGACTGTCATAGCGTGAAAACTGTCAATGTTATTTGCAGCCATATCGGAACCTCAAACTACCGCGTTTTTAAAGCTGTGAAAATAATTCTACCGATCTATCCAATTGGCCATTTTCCAAAAATACATTATGGAATAAGTTATATACCAAAGCAAATGGCAACTATAATGCAATAAAAAGATATATAAACGACTGTTATAACATGAAAACTATAAAAGGTATTTGCAACCATATCGGAGCCTTAAATTACCGCATTTTTGAACCTGTACCAATAAATATACCGATCTATCCAACTTTTTGTAAAAATTCATTATGCCACAAATTATACACCAAAATAAAGTGCAACTGTAATGCTTTAAAATGATGCATAAACTATTGCCCTAGCATGAAAACTGTCAAAGTTATTTGCAACCATATCGGAACCTCAAATTACCGCGTTTTTAAACATAGAACAATAATTCTACCGATCCATTCAAATTGACCATTTTTTAGACGAACACATTATGCCACAAATGATATACCAAATTAAAGTGCAATCATAATGCTTTAAACTGATGCATAAATGACTGTCATAGCATGAAAACTGTCAAAGTTATTCACAACCATATCGGAACCTCAAATTACCGCCTTTTTAAACCTGGGAAAATAATTCTACCGATCTATCCAATTGGCCATTTTCTAAAAATACATTATGCAATAAATTATATACCAAAACAAATGGCAATTTTAATGCTTTAAAATGGTGCATAAACGACTGTCCTAGCACGAAAACTGCCAAAGTTAATTGCAACCATATCGGAACCTCAGATTACTGCTTTTATTAAACATAGAACAATAATTCTACCGATCTATCAAATTGACCATTTGTAAAACACACATTATGCTACAAATTATATACATCATAATGCTTTAAAATGATGCATAAATGACTGTCATAGCATGAAAACTATCAATGTTATTTGCAACCATATCGGAACCTCAAATTACCGCGTTTTTAAACATAGAACAATAATTCTACCGATCCTTCAAATTGACCATTTTTTAGACGAACACATTGTGCCACAAATGATATACCAAATTAAAGTGCAATCATAAAGCTTTTAAATGATGCATAAATGACTGTCATAGCATGAAAACTGTCAAAGTTACTCACAATCATATCGGAACCTCAAATTACCGCCTTTTTAAACCTGGGAAAAAATTCTGCCGATCTATCCAATTGGCCATTTTCTAAAATACATTATGCAATAAATTATATACCAAAACAAATGGCAATTTAATGCTTTAAAATGGTGCATAAACGACTGTCCTAGCACGAAAACTGCAAAGTTAATTGCAGCCATATCGGAACCTCAGATTACTGCGTTTATTAACATAGAACAATAATTCTACCGATCTATCAAATTGACCAATTTGTAAAAATACACATTATGCTACAAATGATATACCATATTAAAGGGCAATCATAATGCTTTAAAATGATGCATAAATGACTGTCAATGTTATTTGCAGCCATATCGGAACCTCAAATTACCGCGTTTTAAATATAGAACAATAATTCTACCGATCCATCAAATTGACCATTTTTTAGACGAACACATTATGCCACAAATGATATACCAAATTAAAGTGCAATCATAATGCTCTAAACTGATGCATAAATGACTGTCATAGCATGAAAACTGTCAAAGCAATTCACAACCATATCGGAACCTCAAATTACCGCCTTTTTAAACCTGGGAAAATAGTTCTATCGATCTATCCAATTGGCCATCTTCTAAAATACATTATGCAATAAATTATATAAAAACAAATGGCAACTAAAGTGCAAGAAAAAGATGTACAAACGACTGTTATAACATGAAAACTATAAAAGTTATTTGCAACCATATCGGGGCCTTAAATTACCGCATTTTTAAACCTGTACCAATAAATATACCGATCTATCAATTTTTGTAAAAATCTACCGACTATCCAATTGGCCATTTTCCAAAAATATATTATGGAATAATTATATACAAAGCAACTTTTGTAAAAATTCATTATGCCACAATTATACACAAAATAAGTGCACTGTAATGCTTAAAATGATGCGTAAACAATGCCCTAGCATGAAACTGTCAAGTTATTTGCAACCATATCGGAACCTCAATTACCGCGTTTTTAAACATAGAACAATAATTCTACCGATCTATCAAATTACCAATTTTTAAAAATCACATTATGCTACAAAGATATACCATATTAAAGTGCAATCATAATGCTTAAATGATGCATAAATGACTGTCATAGCATGAAAACTATAAAAGTTATTTGCAACCATATCGGAGCCTTAAATTACCGCATTTTTGAACCTGTACCAATAAATATACCGATCTATCCAATTTTGTAAAATTTCATTATGCCACAAATTATACACCAAAATAAAGTGCAACTGTAATGCTTTAAAATGATGCATAAACTATTGCCCTAGCATGAAAACTGTCAAAGTTATTTGCAACCATATCGGAACCTCAAATTACCGCGTTTTTAAACATAGAACAATAATTCTACCGATCCTTCAAATTGACCATTTTTTAGACGAACACATTGTGCCACAAATGATATACCAAATTAAAGTGCAATCATAATGCTTTAAAATGATGCATAAATGACTGTCATAGCATGAAAACTGTCAAAGTTATTCACAACCATATCGGAACCTCAAATTACCGCCTTTTTAAACCTGGGAAAATAATTCTACCGATCTATCCAATTGGCCATTTTCTAAAAATACATTATGCAATAAATTATATACCAAAACAAATGGCAATTTTAATGCTTTAAAATGGTGCATAAACGACTGTCCTAGCACGAAAACTGCCAAAGTTAATTGCAACCATATCGGAACCTCAGATTACTGCGTTTATTAAACATAGAACAATAATTCTACCGATCTATCAAATTGACCAATTTGTAAAAATACACATTATGCTACAAATGATATACCATATTAAAGTGCAATCATAATGCTTTAAAATGATGCATAAATGACTGTCATAGCGTGAAAACTGTCAATGTTATTTGCAGCCATATCGGAACCTCAAACTACCGCGTTTTTAAAGCTGTGAAAATAATTCTACCGATCTATCCAATTGGCCATTTTCCAAAAATACATTATGGAATAAGTTATATACCAAAGCAAATGGCAACTATAATGCAATAAAAAGATATATAAACGACTGTTATAACATGAAAACTATAAAAGTTATTTGCAACCATATCGGAGCCTTAAATTACCGCATTTTTGAACCTGTACCAATAAATATACCGATCTATCCAATTTTTGTAAAAATTCATTATGCCACAAATTATACACCAAAATAAAGTGCAACTGTAATGCTTTAAAATGATGCGTAAACTAATGCCCTAGCATGAAAACTGTCAAAGTTATTTGCAACCATATCGGAACCTCAAATTACCGCGTTTTTAAACATAGAACAATAATTCTACCGATCCATCAAATTGACCATTTTTTAGACGAACACATTATGCCACAAATGATATACCAAATTAAAGTGCAATCATAATGCTCTAAACTGATGCATAAATGACTGTCATAGCATGAAAACTGTCAAAGTAATTCACAACCATATCGGAACCTCAAATTACCGCCTTTTTAAACCTGGGAAAATAATTCTATCGATCTATCCAATTGGCCATCTTCTAAAAATACATTATGCAATAGATTGTATACCAAAACAAATGGCAACTAAAATGCAATAAAAAGATGTATAAACGACTGTTATAACATGAAAACTATAAAAGTTATTTGCAACCATATCGGGGCCTTAAATTACCGCATTTTTAAACCTGTACCAATAAATATACCGATCTATCCAATTTTTGTAAAAATTCATTATGCCACAAATTATACACAAAAACAAAGTGCAACTGTAATGCTTTAAAATGATGCATAAATGACTGTCATAGCATGAAAACTGTCAAAGTTATTCACAACCATATCGGAACCTCAAATTACCGCGTTTTTAAACCTGGGAAAATAATTCTACCGATTTATCCAATTGGCCGTTTTCCAAAAATACATTATGCAATAAATTATATACCAAAGCAAATGGCAATTTTAATGCTTTAAAATGGTGCATAAACGACTGTCCTAGCACGAAAACTGCCAAAGTTAATTGCAGCCATATCGGAACCTCAGATTACCGCGTTTATTAAACATAGAACAATAATTCTACCGATCTATCAAATTCACCAATTAGTAAAAACACACATTATGCTACAAATTATATACCATATTAAAGTGCAATCATAATGCTTTAAAATGAAGCATAAATGACTGTCATAGCATGAAAACTGTCAATGTTATTTGCAACCATATCGGAACCTCAAATTACCGCCTTTTTAAAGCTGTGAAAATAATTCTACCGATCTATCCAATTGGCCATTTTCTAAAAATATATTATGCAATAAATTATATACCAAAACAAATGGCAACTATAATGCAATAAAAAGATATATAAACGACTGTTATAACATGAAAACTATAAAAGTTATTTGCAACCATATCGGAGCCTTAAATTACCGCATTTTTGAACCTGTACCAATAAATATACCGATCTATCCAACTTTTGTAAAAATTCATTATGCCACAAATTATACACCAAAATAAAGTGCAACTGTAATGCTTTAAAATGATGCATAAACTATTGCCCTAGCATGAAAACTGTCAAAGTTATTTGCAACCATATCGGAACCTCAAATTACCGCGTTTTTAAACATAGAACAATAATTCTACCGATCCATCAAATTGACCATTTTTTAGACGAACACATTATGCCACAAATGATATACCAAATTAAAGTGCAATCATAATGCTCTAAACTGATGCATAAATGACTGTCATAGCATGAAAACTGTCAAAGTAATTCACAACCATATCGGAACCTCAAATTACCGCCTTTTTAAACCTGGGAAAATAATTCTATCGATCTATCCAATTGGCCATCTTCTAAAAATACATTATGCAATAGATTATATACCAAAACAAATGGCAACTAAAATGCAATAAAAAGATGTATAAACGACTGTTATAACATGAAAACTATAAAAGTTATTTGCAACCATATCGGGGCCTTAAATTACCGCATTTTTAAACCTGTACCAATAAATATACCGATCTATCCAATTTTTGTAAAAATTCATTATGCCACAAATTATACACAAAAACAAAGTGCAACTGTAATGCTTTAAAATGATGCATAAATGACTGTCATAGCATGAAAACTGTCAAAGTTATTCACAACCATATCGGAACCTCAAATTACCGCGTTTTTAAACCTGGGAAAATAATTCTACCGATTTATCCAATTGGCCGTTTTCCTAAAAATACATTATGCAATAAATTATATACCAAAACAAATGGCAATTTTAATGCTTTAAATGGTGCATAAACGACTGTCCTAGCACGAAAACTGCCAAAGTTAATTGCAGCCATATCGGAACCTCAGATTACCGCGTTTATTAAACATAGAACAATAATTCTACCGATCTATCAAATTCACCAATTAGTAAAAACACACATTATGCTACAAATTATATACCATATTAAAGTGCAATCATAATGCTTTAAAATGAAGCATAAATGACTGTCATAGCATGAAAACTGTCAATGTTATTTGCAACCATATCGGAACCTCAAATTACCGCCTTTTTAAAGCTGTGAAAATAATTCTACCGATCTATCCAATTGGCAATTTTCTAAAAATATATTATGCAATAAATTATATACCAAAACAAATGGCAACTATAATGCAATAAAAAGATATATAAACGACTGTTATAACATGAAACTATAAAAGTTATTTGCAACCATATCGGGGCCTTAAATTACCGCATTTTTAAACCTGTACCAATAAATATACCGATCTATCCAATTTTTGTAAAAATTCATTATGCCACAAATTATACACAAAAACAAAGTGCAACTGTAATGCTTTAAAATGATGCATAAATGACTGTCATAGCATGAAAACTGTCAAAGTTATTCACAACCATATCGGAACCTCAAATTACCGCGTTTTTAAACCTGGGAAAATAATTCTACCGATTTATCCAATTGGCCGTTTTCTAAAAATACATTATGCAATAAATTATATACCAAAACAAATGGCAATTTTAATGCTTTAAAATGGTGCATAAACGACTGTCCTAGCACGAAAACTGCCAAAGTTAATTGCAGCCATATCGGAACCTCAGATTACCGCGTTTATTAAACATAGAACAATAATTCTACCGATCTATCAAATTCACCAATTAGTAAAACACACATTATGCTACAAATGATATACCATATTAAAGTGCAATCATAATGCTTTAAAATGATGCATAAATGACTGTCATAGCATGAAAACTGTCAATGTTATTTGCAACCATATCGGAACCTCAAATTACCGCCTTTTTAAAGCTGTGAAAATAATTCTACCGATCTATCCAATTGGCCATTTTCTAAAAATATATTATGCAATAAATTATATACCAAAACAAATGGCAACTATAATGCAATAAAAAGATATATAAACGACTGTTATAACATGAAAACTATAAAAGTTATTTGCAACCATATCGGAGCCTTAAATTACCGCATTTTTAAACCTGTACCAATAAATATACCGATCTATCCAATTTTTGTAAAAATTCATTATGCCACAAATTATACACAAAAACAAAGTGCAACTGTAATGCTTTAAAATGATGCATAAATGACTGTCATAGCATGAAAACTGTCAAAGTTATTCACAACCATATCGGAACCTCAAATTACCGCGTTTTTAAACCTGGGAAAATAATTCTACCGATTTATCCAATTGGCCGTTTTCTAAAAATACATTATGCAATAAATTATATACCAAAACAAATGGCAATTTTAATGCTTTAAAATGGTGCATAAACGACTGTCCTAGCACGAAAACTGCCAAAGTTAATTGCAGCCATATCGGAACCTCAGATTACCGCGTTTATTAAACATAGAACAATAATTCTACCGATCTATCAAATTCACCAATTAGTAAAAACACACATTATGCTACAAATTATATACCATATTAAAGTGCAATCATAATGCTTTAAAATGAAGCATAAATGACTGTCATAGCATGAAAACTGTCAATGTTATTTGCAACCATATCGGAACCTCAAATTACCGCCTTTTTAAAGCTGTGAAAATAATTCTACCGATCTATCCAATTGGCCATTTTCTAAAAATATATTATGCAATAATTATATACCAAAACAAATGGCAACTATAATGCAATAAAAAGATATATAAACGACTGTTATAACATGAAAACTATAAAAGTTATTTGCAACCATATCGGGGCCTTAAATTACCGCATTTTTAAACCTGTACCAATAAATATACCGATCTATCCAATTTTTGTAAAAATTCATTATGCCACAAATTATACACAAAAACAAAGTGCAACTGTAATGCTTTAAAATGATGCATAAATGACTGTCATAGCATGAAAACTGTCAAAGTTATTCACAACCATATCGGAACCTCAAATTACCGCGTTTTTAAACCTGGGAAAATAATTCTACCGATTTATCCAATTGGCCGTTTTCTAAAAATACATTATGCAATAAATTATATACCAAAGCAAATGGCAATTTTAATGCTTTAAAATGGTGCATAAACGACTGTCCTAGCACGAAAACTGCCAAAGTTAATTGCAGCCATATCGGAACCTCAGATTACCGCGTTTATTAAACATAGAACAATAATTCTACCGATCTATCAAATTCACCAATTAGTAAAAACACACATTATGCTACAAATTATATACCATATTAAAGTGCAATCATAATGCTTTAAAATGATGCATAAATGACTGTCATAGCATGAAAACTGTCAATGTTATTTGCAACCATATCGGAACCTCAAATTACCGCCTTTTTAAAGCTGTGAAAATAATTCTACCGATCTATCCAATTGGCCATTTTCTAAAAATATATTATGCAATAAATTATATACCAAAACAAATGGCAACTATAATGCAATAAAAAGATATATAAACGACTGTTATAACATGAAAACTATAAAAGTTATTTGCAACCATATCGGAGCCTTGAATTACCGCATTTTTAACCTGTACCAATAAATATACCGATCTATCCAACTTTTTGTAAAAATTCATTATGCCACAAATTATACACCAAAATAAAGTGCAACTGTAATGCTTTAAAATGATGCATAAACTATTGCCCTAGCATGAAAACTGTCAAAGTTATTTGCAACCATATCGGAACCTCAAATTACCGCGTTTTTAAACATAGAACAATAATTCTACCGATCCTTCAAATTGACCATTTTTTAGACGAACACATTGTGCCACAAATGATATACCAAATTAAAGTGCAATCATAATGCTTTAAACTGATGCATAAATGACTGTCATAGCATGAAAACTGTCAAAGTTATTCACAACCATATCGGAACCTCAAATTACCGCCTTTTTAAACCTGGGAAAATAATTCTACCGATCTATCCAATTGGCCATTTTCTAAAAATACATTATGCAATAAATTATATACCAAAACAAATGGCAATTTTAATGCTTTAAAATGGTGCATAAACGACTGTCCTAGCACGAAAACTGCCAAAGTTAATTGCAACCATATCGGAACCTCAGATTACTGCTTTTATTAAACATAGAACAATAATTCTACCGATCTATCAAATTGACCAATTTGTAAAAACTACACATTATGCTACAAATGATATACCATATTAAAGTGCAATCATAATGCTTTAAAATGATGCATAAATGACTGTCATAGCAGTGAAAACTGTCAATGTTATTTGCAACCATATCGGAACCTCAAATTACCGCCTTTTTAAAGCTGTGAAAATAATTCTACGATCTATCCAATTGGCCATTTTCTAAAATACATTATGCAATAAATTATATACCAAAACAAATGGCAACTAAAATGCAATAAAAAAGATGTATAAACGACTGTTAAACATGAAAACATAAAAGTTATTCACAACCATATCGGGGCCTTATGCTTTAAAATGATGCATAAATGACTGTCATAGCATGAAGACTGTCAAAGTTATTTCACAACCATATCGGAACCTCAAATTACCGCCTTTTTAAACCTGGGAAAATAATTCTACCGATCTATCCATTGGCCATTTTCTAAAAATACATTATGCAATAAATTATTCACCAAAACAAATGGCAATTTTAATGCTTTAAAATGGTGCATAAACGACTGTCCTAGCACGAAAACTGCCAAAGTTAATTGGCAACCATATCGGAACCTCAGATTACTGCGTTTATTAACATAGAACAATAATTCTACGATCTATCAAATTGACCATTTGTTAAAAATACACTTATGCTCAAATGATATACCATAATTAAGTGCAATCATAATGCTTTAAAATGATGCATAAATGACTGTCATAGCGTGAAAACTGTCAAATGTATTTGCCAGCCATATCGGAACCTGTCAAATACCCCTTTTTAAAGCTGTGAAAATAATTCTATCCATCTATCCAATTGGCCATCTTCGAAAAATATCCGTATGCCAATAAATTTATATACCAAAAACATTGGGCAACTATAATGCATAAAAAGATATCTAAAACGAACTGTTATAACATGAATGAAAAATATAAAAGTTATTCACAACCATTAGCGGGGCCTATGCTTAAAATGATGCATAAATGACTGTCATAGCATGAAGACTGTCAGTATTCACCACCATATCGGAACCTCAAATTACCGCCTTTTTAAAATGGGAAAATAATTCTACAGATCTATCCCCAATTGGGCCCATTTTCTTTAAAAAATACATTATGCAATAATTATATACCAAAACAAATGGCAATTTTAATGCTTTAAAATGGTGCATAAACGACTGTCCTAGCACGAAAACTGCCAAAGTTAATTGCAACCATATCGGAACCTCAGATTACCTGCGTTTATTAAACATAGAACAATAATTCTACCGATCTATCAAATTGACCAATTTGTAAAAACACACATTATGCTACAAATTATATACCATATTAAAGTGCAATCATAATGCTTTAAAATGATGCATAAATGACTGTCATAGCATGAAAACTGTCAATGTTATTTGCAACCATATCGGAACCTCAAATTACCGCCTTTTTAAAGCTGTGAAAATAATTCTACCGATCTATCCAATTGGCCATTTTCTAAAAATATATTATGCAATAAATTATATACCAAACAAATGGCAACTATAATGCAATAAAAAGATATATAAACGACTGTTATAACATGAAAACTATAAAAGTTATTTGCAACCATATCGGAGCCTTGAATTACCGCATTTTTAACCTGTACCAATAAATATACCGATCTATCCAACTTTTGTAAAATTCATTATGCCACAAATTATACACCAAAATAAAGTGCAACTGTAATGCTTTAAAATGATGCATAAACTATTGCCCTAGCATGAAAACTGTCAAAGTTATTTGCAACCATATCGGAACCTCAAATTACCGCGTTTTTAAACATAGAACAATAATTCTACCGATCCTTCAAATTGACCATTTTTTAGACGAACACATTGTGCCACAAATGATATACCAAATTAAAGTGCAATCATAATGCTTTAAAATGATGCATAAATGACTGTCATAGCATGAAAACTGTCAAAGTTATTCACAACCATATCGGAACCTCAAATTACCGCCTTTTTAAACCTGGGAAAATAATTCTACCGATCTATCCAATTGGCCATTTTCTAAAAATACATTATGCAATAAATTATATACCAAAACAAATGGCAATTTTAATGCTTTAAAATGGTGCATAAACGACTGTCCTAGCACGAAAACTGCCAAAGTTAATTGCAACCATATCGGAACCTCAGATTACTGCGTTTATTAACATAGAACAATAATTCTACCGATCTATCAAATTGACCAATTTGTAAAAATACACATTATGCTACAAATGATATACCATATTAAAGTGCAATCATAATGCTTTAAAATGATGCATAAATGACTGTCATAGCGTGAAAACTGTCAATGTTATTTGCAGCCATATCGGAACCTCAAACTACCGCGTTTTTAAAGCTGTGAAAATAATTCTACCGATCTATCCAATTGGCCATTTTCCAAAAATATATTATGGAATAAGTTATATACCAAAGCAAATGGCAACTATAATGCAATAAAAAGATATATAAACGACTGTTATAACATGAAAACTATAAAAGTTATTTGCAACCATATCGGAGCCTTAAATTACCGCATTTTTGAACCTGTACCAATAAATATACCGATCTATCCAATTTTTGTAAAAATTCATTATGCCACAAATTATACACCAAAATAAAGTGCAACTGTAATGCTTTAAAATGATACGTAAACTAATGCCCTAGCATGAAAACTGTCAAAGTTATTTGCAACCATATCGGAACCTGAAATTACCGCGTTTTTAAACATAGAACAGTAATTCTACCGATCCATCAAATTGACATTTTTTTTAAATTATATACCAAAACAAATGGCAACTAAAATGCAATAAAAAGATGTATAAACGACTGTTATAACATGAAAACTATGAAAGTTATTTGCAACCATATCGGGGCCTTAATTACCGCATTTTTAAACCTGTACCAATAAATATACCGATCTATCCAATTTTTGTAAAAATTCATTATGCCACAAATTATACACAAAAACAAAGTGCAACTGTAATGCTTTAAAATGATGCATAAATGACTGTCATAGCATGAAAACTGTCAAAGTTATTCACAACCATATCGGAACCTCAAATTACCGCGTTTTTAAACCTGGGAAAATAATTCTACCGATTTATCCAATTGGCCGTTTTCTAAAAATACATTATGCAATAAATTATATACCAAAGCAAATGGCAATTTTAATGCTTTAAAATGGTGCATAAACGACTGTCCTAGCACGAAAACTGCCAAAGTTAATTGCAGCCATATCGGAACCTCAGATTACCGCGTTTATTAAACATAGAACAATAATTCTACCGATCTATCAAATTCACCAATTAGTAAAAACACACATTATGCTACAAATTATATACCATATTAAAGTGCAATCATAATGCTTTAAAATGAAGCATAAATGACTGTCATAGCATGAAAACTGTCAATGTTATTTGCAACCATATCGGAACCTCAAATTACCGCCTTTTTAAAGCTGTGAAAATAATTCTACCGATCTATCCAATTGGCCATTTTCTAAAAATATATTATGCAATAAATTATATACCAAAACAAATGGCAACTATAATGCAATAAAAAGATATATAAACGACTGTTATAACATGAAAACTATAAAAGTTATTTGCAACCATATCGGAGCCTTGAATTACCGCATTTTTAAACCTGTACCAATAAATATACCGATCTATCCAACTTTTGTAAAAATTCATTATGCCACAAATTATACACCAAAATAAAGTGCAACTGTAATGCTTTAAAATGATGCATAAACTATTGCCCTAGCATGAAAACTGTCAAAGTTATTTGCAACCATATCGGAACCTCAAATTACCGCGTTTTTAAACATAGAACAATAATTCTACCGATCCATCAAATTGACCATTTTTTAGACGAACACATTGTGCCACAAATGATATACCAAATTAAAGTGCAATCATAATGCTTTAAAATGATGCATAAATGACTGTCATAGCATGAAAACTGTCAAAGTTATTCACAACCATATCGGAACCTCAAATTACCGCCTTTTTAAACCTGGGAAAATAATTCTACCGATCTATCCAATTGGCCATTTTCTAAAAATACATTATGCAATAAATTATATACCAAAACAAATGGCAATTTTAATGCTTTAAAATGGTGCATAAACGACTGTCCTAGCACGAAAACTGCCAAAGTTAATTGCAACCATATCGGAACCTCAGATTACTGCGTTTATTAAACATAGAACAATAATTCTACCGATCCACAGTGGGGCAGAATGGAAATTTTTTGGAAATAAATCTGGCATTTCTAAACGGCTGATCCGATCGGGATAAAATTTGGCGTGAGCGTAGCCAAGGAGTATTCGAGTTTAAGTTTTGAAGATGAACCCTGCAGATGCCCCAGGGACGGCGCTGTGGCGGCTCAAAGTAGGGTACCTACGACATGTAAAATTTTTAAACTCGTGCCATTTTTTTGTTTTTCACCCAAATACAAAGATTTTTATATTTTGTGAAAGCGCTCGACGAGATCTTGAAAAAACATGCTTGGACATACTACTTATCTCTTATAATATCCGAGTTATAGGCATTTAAAAATTTAGTGATACAAAATTTACCATACCTTGGTCCGCCTTTTTTTGAATACCGGGCGTAATTTTGGACCAAATGGACTCAATTTTTTCTTGTTAGTTAGACAACAAAATTTCCAATAATATACAAAAAATTTCAGATCAATATTGTTTACAGATCCAAAAATATACGTTTTTTAATTTAAAAATTCAAAAAATTTTAGATTTTTGGCGTTTTTTTTGCCAAAAATGTGTCTTAACTCTTTTATTAATAAAATAAAATTTTTATTAAGAACATATAACAATTTTATAGTTTTCTAAAAGGTATCTTTACGCAGAACGCTTTGGCGTAAAAAACTTGTCCTATTTTTTGAAAATGTTGCCACTGCGTCCTTCCGAATATGACCTATTTTTTATCAAAACTTCAACTTTGGGCGACATGTTCTAAAATCCCAAAGCTGGGATCAGAAAACTGAAAGCAGTTTTGGAAACCTCAATATGTTTTCTATTTACTCCAAAAGTATTTTCCCAGCCCTGAAAGAAATGTGGACCCTATGGGCAAAAAAGTAAAAAATCCCATTTTTGGGATTTTCATTCCTATTTTTGGGAATTGCGGGATGCCCTTTGACCTTTTCAATTTTTTTTTTGCATATTCTTATTTGAAATGACAAATTTAACAAGCGTTGAAAATTTCATTGAGTTTTGTTCATAAATAAAGATTTTGTCATATATTACATATTTGTTTAATTTCTAAAACTATGATTTATATCAAAATTTTAATAGGATCGCAGATAGCTACAACAATTTAGTCCATATTTATCCCTTAATATCATTTTTTAGTTAGATATGGAAATTCTCGACCCTTTACAAAAAATTTCAAGCCAATATCTCAATTACATTCAAAAATATGTTCATTTAAACCTGTGTCCTTTAATTTCATCTTTTTCATATTTTAGTATTAAGTATGACAGCACATATTTAAATCTTATATTTACCTATTTTCTATTTGTTTGCTTATCCTTATAATTGAAAGGTCCTATTATGCTTAAATTTTCAAAAATTTATAACTATTTTTTACCTAAATTTTTTCGACAGATCATTTCGTTCTGTTTCGTTTATGATCATGTAGGTAAAAATATACAGGTAATGATAATTTCGATTCATTCACTAATAAGAAATATCAATGACTGAATTACAGGTTATAGTAATATAGTCCTAAATGTTAATAGGTAGACAATTCGTAATTTTTTACTTTGGAATACCTGTATCGGAAATGACAAGAATTGGTATATAAGTAAACTTCTCAGATTTTAAGTACCATATTTAATAAATCTACAATGAAGATTACATTAAAGTACGAAGAGTTGTGTTCCGTTTTATGGAGTATATCTTCAAAAGGGCCAGAAAGAATTGAAGACATTTCAAATTATATAAAAACTACATATAGTAGAAAAGTAGACAAAACAGGCATATCAAAAATTGAAAACTTTTTAAAACTTTTTGATGTAAAAAGTAAGTCTGTGGATGGAAATCAAAAGAAATTTCGATTAAAATTTTGTAGTTGGATGGAAACTACTACGGAAATCTCAACTTACAACACATCAATAGGAGCGCCTTGCAAGTCATACGAAGACTTATGTTCAAGGTAAAAAAAAGAGGGTCACACAAAAACTTTTTTCAATCTCAAATGAGGAAATTGCTGATACATTTAACGAAATGCTGAAAAAGGAAAACCAACATATGGATGTCGTACATATTGCAACTATTCTTCCTAATGCATCACCAAAACGACTTAAGCGAATTGTGGAAAGTATACCAACTCCAACATCATAATCAAATTTTACTGAAGAGGAAGCAATAGCGCTTATGTTGGAACTGGGTCTCAGTCGAAATAAGTACCAAATATTAAGGAAAGCTCTGCATGAAAAAGGACACAATATATTACCATCATACAAGGCGATCCAGGAAAAAAAAAACAAACTATCCTACTAAATCAACAAAAAATAATGAAGAATTGAAAGAACTGAGAGCTGCGGAAAAAAGCAGAATCCAAGAAGAATTTAAAGTTCAGATGGGATTAAACATCGACAAACCACTTTCAAGTTGCGGTAGTACAAATGACGGTAATACGTCGAGAAGGTTTTTTCGTGATTTTGAAATTACTTCAAAAATAACTGGAATCGACAAGGAGTTGCTTCGAAGAGTTAAAACTATTTTAATGGCACTGAATAGTAAACATAAAATTAATGAAAATCGATTTGGGGAATACACATCTGAAATTTCTAAATTACTTGTATCTCTGTATCCATGGAGGGAACTAACACCAACAGTACACAAAGTATTGTGTCATGGTCAAATAATAATTGAATCGAATATTCTTCCACTTGGAGAGTTAACAGAAGAAGCCCAGGAAGCGAGGAATCGAGATTTTAAGCATGTTCAACTATTCAGCTCAAGAAAATGCTCCAGGCAATCACAGAATGAAGATATTTTTAATAGTTTACTTCTATCTTCTGATCCTGTTCTTTCAACTATGCGAAAAAGATGGATTTGTTATGAAACTCTATCATCTCAAAACAAGGAAGATTTAAAGGACTTATATTACCTTCTGGATATGTATACCGATATGACAGATTATTTTATAGAAAATAAGTAGTGTTAGGAATTAACTATATAAGTAGGTTGTAAGAATTAATTGTATTATGTTTAAGATAAACAGTTCAAATAAAAAAAGCTATTATACTAACTGATGATATTGTATTAAATTGTGTTTTATATTTCGGTGGGCGGGAAAGGTAATTTGTGTGGGGTGATTTAGGTGTTGTTGTGCGTGGCTCATAATAAAATTATAATTTTTTTTATTTTATATACAATATTATAATAAAATAATTAACTAAATAATTTTTAAAAATTGTCCAAATATTTTATTCAACACCAAATGTATGTTCTGTCATACTTAATACTAAAATATGAAAAAGATGAAATTAAAGGACACAGGTTTAAATGAACATATTTTTGAATGTAATTGAGATATTGGCTTGAAATTTTTTGTAAAGGGTCGAGAATTTCCATATCTAACTAAAAAATGATATTAAGGGATAAATATGGACTAAATTGTTGTAGCTATCTGCGATCCTATTAAAATTTTGATATAAATCATAGTTTTAGAAATTAAACAAATATGTAATATATGACAAAATCTTTATTTATGAACAAAACTCAATGAAATTTTCAACGCTTGTTAAATTTGTCATTTCAAATAAGAATATGCAAAAAAAAAATTGAAAAGGTCAAAGGGCATCCCGCAATTCCCAAAAATAGGAATGAAAATCCCAAAAATGGGATTTTTTACTTTTTTGCCCATAGGGTCCACATTTCTTTCAGGGCTGGGAAAATACTTTTGGAGTAAATAGAAAACATATTGAGGTTTCCAAAACTGCTTTCAGTTTTCTGATCCCAGCTTTGGGATTTTAGAACATGTCGCCCAAAGTTGAAGTTTTGATAAAAAATAGGTCATATTCGGAAGGACGCAGTGGCAACATTTTCAAAAAATAGGACAAGTTTTTTACGCCAAAGCGTTCTGCGTAAAGATACCTTTTAGAAAACTATAAAATTGTTATATGTTCTTAATAAAAATTTTATTTTATTAATAAAAGAGTTAAGACACATTTTTGGCAAAAAAACGCCAAAAATCTAAAATTTTTTGAATTTTTAAATTAAAAAACGTATATTTTTGGATCTGTAAACAATATTGATCTGAAATTTTTTGTATATTATTGGAAATTTTGTTGTCTAACTAACAAGAAAAATTGAGTCCATTTGGTCCAAAATTACGCCCGGTATTCAAAAAAAGGCGGACCAAGGTATGGTAAATTTTGTATCACTAAATTTTTAAATGCCTATAACTCGGATATTATAAGAGATAAGTAGTATGTCCAAGCATGTTTTTTCAAGATCTCGTCGAGCGCTTTCACAAAATATAAAAATCTTTGTATTTGGGTGAAAAACAAAAAAATGGCACGAGTTTAAAAATTTTACATGTCGTAGGTACCCTACTTTGAGCCGCCACAGCGCCGTCCCTGGGGCATCTGCAGGGTTCATCTTCAAAACTTAAACTCGAATACTCCTTGGCTACGCTCACGCCAAATTTTATCCCGATCGGATCAGCCGTTTAGAAATGCCAGATTTATTTCCAAAAAATTTCCATTCTGCCCCACTGTGCGATCTATCAAATTGACCAATTTGTAAAAATACACATTATGCTACAAATGATATACCATATTAAAGTGCAATCATAATGCTTTAAAATGATGCATAAATGACTGTCATAGCGTGAAAACTGTCAATGTTATTTGCAGCCATATCGGAACCTCAAACTACCGCGTTTTTAAAGCTGTGAAAATAATTCTACCGATCTATCCAATTGGCCATTTTCCAAAAATATATTATGGAATAAATTATATACCAAAGCAAATGGCAACTATAATGCAATAAAAAGATATATAAACGACTGTTATAACATGAAAACTATAAAAGTTATTTGCAACCATATCGGAGCCTTAAATTACCGCATTTTTGAACCTGTACCAATAAATATACCGATCTATCCAATTTTTGTAAAAATTCATTATGCCACAAATTATACACCAAAATAAAGTGCAACTGTAATGCTTTAAAATGATGCGTAAACTAATGCCCTAGCATGAAAACTGTCAAAGTTATTTGCAACCATATCGGAACCTCAAATTACCGCGTTTTTAAACATAGAACAATAATTCTACCGATCCATCAAATTGACCATTTTTTAGACGAACACATTATGCCACAAATGATATACCAAATTAAAGTGCAATCATAATGCTCTAAACTGATGCATAAATGACTGTCATAGCATGAAAACTGTCAAAGTAATTCACAACCATATCGGAACCTCAAATTACCGCCTTTTTAAACCTGGGAAAATAATTCTATCGATCTATCCAATTGGCCATCTTCTAAAAATACATTATGCAATAAATTATATACCAAAACAAATGGCAACTAAAATGCAATAAAAAGATGTATAAACGACTGTTATAACATGAAAACTATAAAAGTTATTTGCAACCATATCGGGACCTTAAATTACCGCATTTTTAAACCTGTACCAATAAATATACCGATCTATCCAATTTTTGTAAAAATTCATTATGCCAAAATTATACACAAAAACAAAGTGCAACTGTAATACTTTAAAATGATGCATAAATGACTGTCATAGCATGAAAACTGTCAAAGTTATACACAACCATATCGGAACCTCAAATTACCGCGTTTTTAAACCTGGGAAAATAATTCTACCGATTTATCCAATTGGCCGTTTTCTAAAAATACATTATGCAATAAATTATATACCAAAACAAATGGCAATTTTAATGCTTTAAAATGGTGCATAAACGACTAGCACGAAAACTGCCAAAGTTAATTGCAGCCATATCGGAACCTCAGATTACCGCGTTTATTAAACATAGAACAATAATTCTACCGATCTATCAAATTGACCAATTAGTAAAAACACACATTATGCTACAAATTATATACCATATTAAAGTGCATTCATAATGCTTTAAAATGAAGGATAAATGACTGTCATAGCATGAAAACTGTCAATGTTATTTGCAACCATATCGGAACCTCAAATTACCGCCTTTTTAAAGCTGTGAAAATAATTCTACCGATCTATTCAATTGGCAATTTTCTAAAAATATATTATGCAATAAATTATATACCAAAACAAATGGCAACTAAAATGCAATAAAAAGATGTATAAACGACTGTTATAACATGAAAACTATAAAAGTTATTTGCAACCATATTGGGGCCTTAAATTACCGCATTTTTAAACCTGTACCAATAAATATACCGATCTATCCAACTTTTGTAAAAATTCATTATGCCACAAATTATACACCAAAATAAAGTGCAACTGTAATGCTTTAAATGATGCGTAAACTAATGCCCTAGCATGAAAACTGTCAAAGTTATTTGCAACCATATCGGAACCTCAAATTACCGCGTTTTTAAACATAGAACAATAATTCTACCGATCCATCAAATTGATCATTTTTTAGACGAACACATTATGCCACAAATGATATACAAATTAAAGTGCAATCATAATGCTCTAAGCTGATGCATAAATGACTGTCATAGCATGAAAACTGTCAAAGTAATTCACAACCATATCGGAACCTCAAATTACCGCCTTTTTAAACCTGGGAAAATAATTCTATCGATCTATCCAATTGGCCATCTTCTAAAAATACATTATGCAATAAATTATATACCAAAACAAATGGCAACTAAAATGCAATAAAAAGATGTATAAACGACTGTTATAACATGAAAACTATAAAAGTTATTTGCAACCATATCGGGGCCTTAAATTACCGCATTTTTAAACCTGTACCAATAAATATACCGATCTATCCAATTTTTGTAAAAATTCATTATGCCACAAATTATACACAAAAAAAATGCAACTGTAATGCTTTAAAAGGATGCATAAATGACTGTCATAGCATGAAAACTGTCAAAGTTATTCACAACCATATCGGAACCTCAAATTACCGCCTTTTTAAACCTGGGAAAATAATTCTACCGATCTATCCAATTGGCCATTTTCTTAAAATACATTATGCAATAAATTATATACCAAAACAAATGGCAATTTTAATGCTTTAAAATGGTGCATAAACGACTGTCCTAGCACGAAAACTGCCAAAGTTAATTGCAACCATATCGGAACCTCAGATTACTGCTTTTATTAAACATAGAACAATAATTCTACCGATCTATCAAATTGACCAATTTGTAAAAACACACATTATGCTACAAATTATATACCATATTAAAGTGCGATCATAATGCTTTAAAATGATGCATAAATGACTGTCATAGCATGAAAACTGTCAATGTTATTTGCAACCATATCGGAACCTCAAATTACCGCCTTTTTAAAGCTGTGAAAATAATTCTACCGATCTATCCAATTGGCAATTTTCTAAAAATATATTATGCAATAAATTATATACCAAAACAAATGGCAACTATAATGCAATAAAAAGATATATAAACGACTGTTATAACATGAAAACTATAAAAGTTATTTGCAACCATATCGGAGCCTTGAATTACCGCATTTTTAAACCTGTACCAATAAATATACCGATCTATCCAACTTTTGTAAAAATTCATTATGCCACAAATTATACACCAAAATAAAGTGCAACTGTAATGCTTTAAAATGATGCATAAACTATTGCCCTAGCATGAAAACTGTCAAAGTTATTTGCAACCATATCGGAACCTCAAATTACCGCGTTTTTAAACATAGAACAATAATTCTACCGATCCTTCAAATTTACCATTTTTTAGACGAACAGCATTGTGCCACAAATGATATACCAAATTAAAGTGCAATCATAATGCTTTAAAATGATGCATAAATGACTGTCATAGCATGAAAACTGTCAAAGTTATTCACAACCATATCGGAACCTCAAATTACCGCCTTTTTAAACCTGGGAAAATAATTCTACCGATCTATCCAATTGGCCATTTTCTAAAAATACATTATGCAATAAATTATATACCAAAACAAATGGCAATTTTAATGCTTTAAAATGGTGCATAAACGACTGTTCCTAGCACGAAAACTGCCAAAGTTAATTGCAACCATATCGGAACCTCAGATTACTGCGTTTATTAAACATAGAACAATAATTCTACCGATCTATCAAATTGACCAATTTGTAAAAACACACATTATGCTACAAATGATATACCATATTAAAGTGCAATCATAATGCTTTAAAATGATGCATAAATGACTGTCATAGCGTGAAAACTGTCAATGTTATTTGCAGCCATATCGGAACCTCAAACTACCGCGTTTTTAAAGCTGTGAAAATAATTCTACCGATCTATCCAATTGGCCATTTTCCAAAAATATATTATGGAATAAATTATATACCAAAGCAAGTGGCAACTATAATGCAATAAAAAGATATATAAACGACTGTTATAACATGAAAACTATAAAAGTTATTTGCGACCATATCGGAGCCTTAAATTACCGCATTTTTGAACCTGTACCAATAAATATACCGATCTATCCAATTTTTTTAAAAATTCATTATGCCACAAATTATACACCAAAATAAAG
Source organism: Lucilia sericata (assembly GCF_015586225.1). Lineage (NCBI taxonomy): Eukaryota > Metazoa > Arthropoda > Insecta > Diptera > Calliphoridae > Lucilia > Lucilia sericata. The sequence continues at coordinate 21,164 of NW_023996064.1, read as the reverse complement.
TGCAACTGTAATGCTTTAAAATGATGCGTAAACTAATGCCCTAGCATGAAAACTGTCAAAGTTATTTGCAACCATATCGGAACCTCAAATTACCGCGTTTTTAAACATAGAACAATAATTCTACCGATCCATCAAATTGGACCATTTTTTAGACGAACACATTATGCCACAAATGATATACCAAATTAAAGTGCAATCATAATGCTCTAAACTGTTGCATAAATGACTGTCATAGCATGAAAACTGTCAAAGTAATTCACAACCATATCAGAACCTCAAATTACCGCCTTTTTAAACCTGGGAAAATAATTCTATCGATCTATCCAATTGGCCATCTTCTAAAAATACACTATGCAATAAATTATATACCAAAACAAGTGGCAACTAAAATGCAACAAAAAGATGTATAAACGACTGTTATAACATGAAAACTATAAAAGTTATTTGCAACCATATCGGGGCCTTAAATTACCGCATTTTTAAACCTGTACCAATAAATATACCGATCTATTCAATTTTTGTAAAAATTCACTATGCCACAAATTATACACAAAAACAAAGTGCAACTGTAATGCTTTAAAATGATGCATAAATGACTGTCATAGCATGAAAACTGTCAAAGTAAAGTAAACTGATGCATAAATGACTGTCATAGCATGAAAGCTGTCAAAGTTATTCACAACCATATCGGAACCTCAAATTACCGCCTTTTTAAACCTGGGAAAATAATTCTACCGATCTATCCAATTGGCCATTTTCTTAAAATACATTATGCAATATATTATATACCAAAACAAATGGCAATTTTAATGCTTTAAAATGGTGCATAAACGACTGTCCTAGCACTAAAACTGCCAAAGTTAATTGCAACCATATCGGAACCTCAGATTACTGCTTTTATTAAACATAGAACAATAATTCTACCGATCTATCAAATTGACCAATTTGTAAAAACACACATTATGCTACAAATTATATACCATATTAAAGTGCAATCATAATGCTTTAAAATGATGCATAAATGACTGTCATAGCATGAAAACTGTCAATGTTATTTGCAACCATATCGGAACCTCAGATTACTGCGTTTATTAAACATAGAACAATAATTCTACCGATCTATCAAATTGACCAATTTGCAAAAATACACATTATGCTACAAATGATATACCATATTAAAGTGCAATCATAATGCTTTAAAATGATGCATAAATGACTGTCATAGCGTGAAAACTGTCAATGTTATTTGCAGCCATATCGGAACCTCAAACTACCGCGTTTTCAAAGCTGTGAAAATAATTCTACCGATCTATCCAATTGGCCATTTTCCAAAAATAAATTATGGAATAAATTATATACCAAAGCAAATGGCAACTATAATGCAATAAAAAGATATACAAACGACTGTTATAACATGAAAACTATAAAAGTTATTTGCAACCATATTGGGGCCTTAAATTACCGCATTTTTAAACCTGTACCAATAAATATACCGATCTATCCAATTTTTGTAAAAATTCATTATGCCACAATTTATACACAAAACAAAGTGCAATCATAATGCTCTAAACTGATGCATAAATGACTGTCATAGCATGAAAACTGTCAAAGTAATTCACAACCATATCGGAACCTCAAATTACCGCCTTTTTAAACCTGGGAAAATAATTCTATCGATCTATCCAATTGGCCATCTTCTAAAAATACATTATGCAATAAATTATATACCAAAACAAATGGCAACTAAAATGCAATAAAAAGATGTATAAACGACTGTTATAACATGAAAACTATAAAAGTTATTTGCAACCATATCGGAGCCTTAAATTACCGCATTTTTGAACCTGTACCAATAAATATACCGATCTATCCAATTTTTGTAAAAATTCATTATGCCACAAATTATACACCAAAATAAAGTGCAACTGTAATGCTTTAAAATGATGCATAAACTATTGCCCTAGCATGAAAACTGTCAAAGTTATTTGCAACCATATCGGAACCTCAAATTACCGCGTTTTTAAACATAGAACAATAATTCTACCGATCCATCAAATTGACCATTTTTTAGACGAACACATTATGCCACAAATGATATACCAAATTAAAGTGCAATCATAATGCTCTAAACTGATGCATAAATGACTGTCATAGCATGAAAACTGTCAAAGTTATTCACAACCATATCGGAACCTCAAATTACCGCCTTTTTAACCTGGGAAAATAATTTTACCGATCTATCCAATTGCCCATTTTCTTAAAATACATTATGCAATAAATTATATACCAAAACAAATGGCAATTTTAATGCTTTAAAATGGTGCATAAACGACTGTCCTAGCACGAAAACTGCCAAAGTTAATTGCAACCATATCGGAACCTCAGATTACTGCTTTTATTAAACATAGAACAATAATTCTACCGAACTATCAAATTGACCAATTTGTAAAAACACACATTATGCTACAAATTATATACCATATTAAAGTGCAATCGTAATGCTTTAAAATGATGCATAAATGACTGTCATAGCATGAAAACTGTCAATGTTATTTGCAACCATATCGGAACCTCAAATTACCGCCTTTTTAAAGCTGTGAAAATAATTCTACCGATCTATCCAATTGGCAATTTTCTAGAAATATATTATGCAATAAATTATATACCAAAACAAATGGCAACTATAATGCAATAAAAGATATATAAACGACTGTTATAACATGAAAACTATAAAAGTTATTTGCAACCATATCGGAGCCTTTACCGCATTTTTAAACCTGTACCAATAAATATACCGATCTATCTGTTTACGCCAAAAACAACATATAGCAATTTTTCCTTACTTTCGTTAATATTCCATATTTCCTGCAAACCCTAATTTCTTCTTACATATATAAATGCTGATTGCTATGTGTTGCAGTATACAAATAATTGTCATAATGTTCTAAAAGAAATGTCATAGTTCGTAAATGTCATAAATGCTTATTTGCGCCAGATACAAATCTAGCTCCTAACAATACAGTCCACCTATCCTTGGTAAGAAATCCTTTGTCCAACAGTTAAATAAATATACATAGAAAAAATCCTAATTCTATTGTTTTATTTCTTTTCCTTTTTTTCCCTTTATTAAATTGTTCTGAGTACAAAATCATTGGGATTTTGTTTAGGCTCAGAGAGTTCATCGTCTCTTCCAATTTGTCCAGCCTTTCCCTCTTACTTAAGAGATTCACCCAAACAGTTGGTCCAGTCGAACCGGATTTATATTGGAAGTTCATATACTCTCGGAGATTTCAACTCATTTGTGGATTTCCTACCAAAAAATTGTTCCATCTACACCTTTATTCATATTTCATCAACAACATATTACAAAGGTTAGTTTGTTTTCTTTTATTTTGCATTTCTATTTTATATTACAAAGTGCATAAGAGTGTTTGTGAAGTAAAAATTGTCCAAAGATTAAGAGAATTTTGTAAAATAATAACAAAATTCGCGGTTTATAAAACCAAAAAGTGCGTGCAAAACCATAAAAAGCCGACGGCAATTATATTTTCTTTAATACTTTGGGTATACAAGAATTGGCTGGTACACTACTTTGATACTCTAGTAAAATAGTGAAGTGTAACGGACAACATTTTTCATTAGTGTCTTAAAATACAGTCTACAGTAACAAGTTACATTTTCCTACTTACACAAAGTAGGGCTGTTATTCGTTTCTCTTGTATATATTTCCTTCCCTCCGTCGGCTCTAAATAAAATCCCAGCGGTAAAAATACACATTATGTATTCGCTTATCTAAGTGATATTTCGTGGCAGTCAGTGGTGATGCTTTCACTTATTCTTCCACTTAGATTTAACATAAAAGTGTCCTAGGCTACCTCATCGATATGCTCTCGCTTAGAATGTAAGCCACAATATCATTAAGACAAATTAAAATTTCACTTACATAATGTGTGGAGTTCTAAGCGAAGTTAATGAGACGCCTATAAACGCTTGCAAATAAGAATGTAATGTATGTAGATTACAATCCTATTTGCATCTGTAAGTTTAAGTACCATGTCTTCCGATTTTGTTATAGAAAAAATATATACTTTTTATATTTATTTTAAAATTATGCAAGTTTATTTAAAAATGATCATCAAATAATAAACATGTATTATAGTTAATTCAATAAAAATATAATTAAACAATTTTAACGAAGATAAATGAAATGAATCTTAATTTTCTTTTGAAACTTTCGGTCATCTTCCTGTAAATAATCAAGAGGAAATTGTCAGTATTAAAACTAGAATATATGAAGTAAATTTACCCTAATTTTTAAGTCCGTTTCTGCCATTTGGATCACCACAATTATTTTAGATTTTTACAATAAAATAACTTTTCTAACAAAACACAACTTCACTTACAAAAGATCAACTTTAAACTGAAACAAAAAGATTCTTCTTTTCATGTAGTATACAAAAGAAAAATAAAACGGTACTTTAGTTCTGTTTTTTTTTTTAAGAAATAAAAACAAAAAACAACATGTAGAAGGCAGCTAACTCTCTGCTTAAATCGTAATCTATGTTATAATTAAAGTGCATGATATGTTGAATTACGCATACATTGCACTGTAAGTACTTAGATTGCTAGCTTAGAACGTCATACTGATGTCATCGAATATTATCTAAGTACTTTGTTTCATTTACCGCTGGGATATTAATTCCATACAATTTTGCACGTTCTCTTTAAGTTATCCATCAATAAATTCTCTTTATTCCCATATTTTAATTGCATTACAATTCCCTGTAATACAAATCCACACATTTATTTACTAATGTAATTTCTCTTACTATTTTGTTTATTTCCAAACGATATTATTTCTGCTTGATGACATTTTGTCCGCTTGTGTATTACATTGTCCATCATCCATAAGCATTACACTCGTTAGTGCGTGTGTATATACATGCAATATATTTATTTTCTTTTTCCTTTTCTTCTTTCTTTTTCAATACGCAACAGATCGTCATTAACCCTTGAGTGATCGTTATGGTCATTAATGTCTTATAACATATTTTGTTAAATAATCAATATATTATCTTAGAATCTTGTTGTATTGATTAAATTTGATATATTGTTAAATTAATTTAATATTTAATCTATTTATATCATATTTTCTTATTCAAGAAAAACTGTTTTTTCGATCACTTTATGTATACATAATTATTAAAATTTTTAGTGCCATTTTGCATATAAATAATTCTGTAAATTTAGAATTTACTTATTATTGTCCAGTGAAATTATACAGTTTTTCTACCAAATACATTTCTGTTATTATTTCATACACTTTTTCCTGGTCTCCAAAGGGTTAATTGAATTCAATTGTAAACAAATCTCAGTTACATTATTGTTGTTCCATACATAAAACTCCAGAGCTGTAAAACTACTAATTGTTCAAAAAATTAATTTTTCCTAAGTGGTTGTTTTTCCTATTTAGTTTTATAACGCGATTGTTTGTCATCCAAAATTCTATATTTTTCTGAGATTTGTCCAACGTTTGTAAGAGAAACGATTCTTTAAGTTCCAAATTTCCATTTTTTTTCCAATAATAACCGTCAATATGTCTCTAGACCATTTTATCCGTCTTGCCGACAGTATTATTGAATTCGAGGCTGACTATAATGAAAATCGATATCCCATAAATTCAATTCATGCACTTGCGATCCACAAAGATGAATTGAAGTCCACTTGGAATCGAATCAAGTCAGCATATGATAAGTTTTTGTTCGATAAGGAAAATGAAGAAGAGTCCGACAATAACGAATCCGAAAATTTAGAAGCGTTTAAGGACAAGTATAAAAATACTTACATAGCTTATTGTAATATCCTTACTAAGTTATCCGAATTGTCCGATACGCTTCGTGTTCCGTCTCAACCCAAAAACAATACCATTTCTCCAAATTTTCCACCGGCTGTTATAAGTCAGGCTTCCGATTCCAATCAATTTCATCGTTTCAATCTACCTCCATGTGAAATAGATGTATTCCATGGTGACTATGAGTCATGGCCGACATTCCGAGATCTCTTTACGGCCATGTTATTATTTCATACACTTTTTCCTGGTCTCCAAAGGGTTAATTGAATTCAATTGTAAACAAATCTCAGTTACATTATTGTTGTTCCATACATAAAACTCCAGAGCTGTAAAACTACTAATTGTTCAAAAAATTAATTTTTCCTAAGTGGTTGTTTTTCCTATTTAGTTTTATAACGCGATTGTTTGTCATCCAAAATTCTATATTTTTCTGAGATTTGTCCAACGTTTGTAAGAGAAACGATTCTTTAAGTTCCAAATTTCCATTTTTTTTTCCAATAATAACCGTCAATATGTCTCTAGACCATTTTATCCGTCTTGCCGACAGTATTATTGAATTCGAGGCTGACTATAATGAAAATCGATATCCCATAAATTCAATTCATGCACTTGCGATCCACAAAGATGAATTGAAGTCCACTTGGAATCGAATCAAGTCAGTATATGATAAGTTTTTTTTCGATAAGGAAAATGAAGAAGAGTCCGACAATAACGAATCCGAAAATTTAGAAGCGTTTAAGGACAAGTATAAAAATACTTACATAGCTTATTGTAATATCCTTACTAAGTTATCCGAATTGTCCGATACGCTTCGTGTTCCGTCTCAACCCAAAAACAATACCATTTCTCCAAATTTTCCACCGGCTGTTATAAGTCAGGCTTCCGATTCCAATCAATTTCATCGTTTCAATCTACCTCCATGTGAAATAGATGTATTCCATGGTGACTATGAGTCATGGTCAACATTCCGAGATCACTTTACGGCCATGTACATTAAAAATTCCATACTTAGTCCGGTAGAGAAACTTTTCCATTTAATCCAAAAGACTTATGGAGAAGCTAGACAAATCGTCCAAAAAGTCCTTTGATTTGGCTTGGTCTAATCTTACCAGTCGGTTTGAAAATCGAAGAGTCCAAGTCAATGGTCAGCTTAAAATCCTATTTAACCTGCCTAGTATATCCCTTGAATCCGCACAACCCATACAAAATTTGCAACGGGACATTAATGCATGTATATCCATTCTAAAACTCCATAATATAGACACTGACAGTTGGGATCCAATTTTTGTGTTTCTTTGTTCCAACAAACTGCCTGATTCGACATTAACTCTATGGAAGCAAGGTTTAAAAGATAAGTCTTCCATTCCGAAGTGGTCAGATTTCGATGAGTTTCTAACAAATCGTTACCGTACTTTGGAATCAGTTTCCGAAATCCGTTCCACTCTTTCCATGCATCCAAATCCAAAGCGTTAAATATTTCATCCAACGTTTCCAACAGTTCTCACCGTACTTCAGGCCCGAAATGTCAGTTGTGTCCCAATGAATTTCATCCGATACGCAAATGTCCTACATTTTTGCAAATGGATTACTCCCAGCGCATTGATGAGATCAAGAAGTTAAGTTTGTGCATTAATTGTTTCTCTAAGACACATTCAGTACGGAATTGTAGTAATCCTACTAATTGTTTCCGATGCAACAAAAGGCACAACACTTTACTCCATAGAGATTCCGAAACTTTCACAGACCTATCTGCTCCTGGTACAAGTTCCAATTTAGATCCAAATGTCGAACCATATGTCACTCATTCTCATTCCATTACAATACAGTCTACTAGTTCCGGAGCTGACATGGTTCAATCCTGCTTTTCCTCAAATTCCAAAGAGGTTCTACTGGGGACAGCAATGGTAGAAATCCGTCACTTAGACATGAAAGTCCAAGCCAGAGCATTAATTGATTCAGGGTCAGAAGGGTCATTTATTTCTGAAAAGCTTTTTGACCTTCTGAGACTTCCTTCTACGATTACTAATGCTCAAATTTCAGGCCTGAATCAAACTGTATCAGCTAGTGCTCATAGTTAGTGCTCATTTGTCCTAAGTTCTGTTTCTAATCCTAGTACACAGTTGTCGATTACGGCACTAGTTGTTCCACAATTGTCGGGAAACCTTCCATCCGAAACCCTAGACCATTTGCTATTTTCCAAACTTCCTTCTATCCAGTTGGCAGATCCACAATTCTATAAAAGTTCAGAGATAGATATTTTAATTGGTGCAGATTTTTTCCCATTATGCTACCGGGAGTTATACAAAATGTTTGTGATTCATTAATGGCCCAACAGACTATATTTGGTTGGATCCTAACCGGACCCGTATCCAATTTCAACATTGCTCCTTGTTCTATAATTTCAAACTTTTGTCGGGTCTCTTTCTCCCAAGAGACTTCTAATAACAAGGAATTGGCGAATTTTCAAAATGAAAATCTAGTAATAACACCTAAAATATCAAGTGACAATCAATATCTGACGACTCAAAGTAACTTAAATATCCAACATTGAGCTTCTCTTTCCAGGACGAATGTGATTTCAGAGAAACTGAATTCAAAACGAAATGTCTTATCAAGTTTTTCCCCAACTTGGTTTTCCATTTTATTAAAATTTATTTGAGAAATACTTAAATTGTAAATTTTTATTAAAAATTTCTCCTCCGTACTTTTTGAAAGCTAATAATTTCTATTTGCTACTCAGTGGTATCCTAAAACTAAAATGCTATAGTCCAATTCATTATTTGTATAATATTAATACTATCCAGAGTTTACAAAATACCTTGAAAACTTTTATCCTAAAGTCAACATTTTGCAAGCATGCGATTGTCCTAAAAATCCTTGCGGATCCGACGCATAATAAGATCCCTTCATCCTTATTTCAAACTTGTCCAAACGTAATTATCCATAATTACGATATTTTTAAAGTGACGTCTTACCTAGCTATTCGGACTTTATTCCAATTAGCCAATTATAGAAATGCTACTTATCCAAGAGTACATCTTATACACAGTAGTTTCCTCTATACCGATGGCCACTCAATCCCGAAAGTTACGACATCCAATATCAGACTTATGATAGCAGAATTTTCGAGGACGAAATTTTGTTCATTCAACTTCAACATTTTGCACATGGAGGTTTCCTAAATGGTGATGACAACAGCAATCCGAAGGAGATTCTTGTTTTCTGGAAGGAAGCTACATCCCTACTTGCATTTCTATCAGACAATCCGAAGCGTATTAACAAGGGCGAAATATTTAATGCAGTGGCCTTATTCCAGATCCAATTGCAGGACTTATGAAATCCGAAAAAGTCTAGTCCATACTCCTAAGTCTATACTCCTATCCTATTCCTTGGGTTTTGCTATGCTTTAGAAAAGGCATATGCAGCCGCGTTAAACGTACGAATAGCTTTGACATTAAGATTTCCAGTCACTTAATTTCATCCAAAGTGGAAGAAACAGTTCTCCATTTTGCATATTATCCAATGTTCCAGAACTGTTTTCCGACTTTCATTTATCCAAGACTCAAGTTTAAAACAATAAAATTTATATTCCAAAGTTCACGACACAAAACACTCTAATTTCAAGTTTCCAATGCACTTAGTAGTAAGCAAAATGAAAACAAACAAACCTGAATTTATTCTTAACTTAATATATTGAATTCCTTAATATTATATTTCTTTTTCTTTCCAAATATGATATTGCATTTTCAAATTCCATTTTGCAATTTTTAGTATAATTCAAAATCTTATATTACTAATATTATTCCTAAGTTTTATCCTTTATTCATTTCTTTTTTCAAGCAAAAATAAGTGTTTATGGCTTTCTTCCTCCATTTTCCTACATGTATACTGCAAGGCGGGCGGTAATGTTTACGCCAAAAACAACATATAGCAATTTTTCCTTACTTTCGTTAATATTCCATATCTCCTGCAAACCCTAATTTCTTCTTACATATATAAATGCTGATTGCTATGTGTTGCAGTATACAAATAATTGCCATAATGTTCTAAAAGAAATGTCATAGTTCGTAAATGTCATAAATGCTTATTTGCGCCAGATACAAATCTAGCTCCTAACAATACAGTCCACCTATCCTTCGTAAGAAATCCTTTGTCCAACAGTTTAATAAATATACATAGAAAAAATCCTAATTCTATTGTTTTATTTCTTTTCCTTTTTTTTCCTTTATTAAATTGTTCTGAGTACAAAATCATTGGGCTCAGAGAGTTCATCGTCTCTTCCAATTTGTCCAGCCTTTTCCCTCTTACTTAAGAGATTCACCCAAACACTATCCAACTTTTGTAAAAATTCATTATGCCACAAATTATACACCAAAATAAAGTGCAACTGTAATGCTTTAAAATGATGCATAAACTATTGCCCTAGCATGAAAACTGTCAAAGTTATTTGCAACCATATCGGAACCTCAAACTACCGCGTTTTTAAACATAGAACAATAATTCTACCGATCCATCAAATTGACCATTTTTTAGACGAACACATTATGCCACAAATGATATACCAAATTAAAGTGCAATCATAATGCTCTAAACTGATGCATAAATGACTGTCATAGCATGAAAACTGTCAAAGTTATTCATAACCATATCGGAACCTCAAATTACCCGCCTTTTTAAACCTGGGAAAATAATTCTACCGATCTATCCAATTGGCCATTTTCTTAAAATACATTATGCAATAAATTATATACCAAAACAAATGGCAATTTTAATGCATTAAAATGGTGCATAAACGACTGTCCTAGCACGAAAACTGCCAAAGTTAATTGCAACCATATCGGAACCTCAGATTACTGCTTTTATTAAACATAGAACAATAATTCTACCGATCTATCAAATTGACCAATTTGTAAAAACACATTATATTGAATTACTTAATATATTGAATTCCTTAAAATTATATTTCTTTTTCTTTCCAAATATGATATTGCATTTTCAAATTCCATTTTGCAATTTTTAGTATAATTCAAAATCTTATATTACTAATATTATTCCTAAGTTTTATCCTTTATTCATTTTTTTTTTTCAAGCAAAAATAAGTGTTTATGGCTTTCTTCCTCCATTTTCCTACATGTATACTGCAAGGCGGGCGGTAATGTTTACGCCAAAAACAACATATAGCAATTTTTCCTTACTTTCGTTAATATTCCATATTTCCTGCAAACCCTAATTTCTTCTTCTATATATATAAAAATGAATGTGTGTTGTTTGTATGTTTGTATGTTTGTATGTTTGAACGTTATAGACTACTAAACGGCTGAACCGATTTTCTTGAAATTTTCACAACATATTACTGCATGTCTGGAATAGGTAATAGGCTACTTTTTATTTTATTTGGAAATTTCAAGTGGGCGATGAGCCACGCCCACATTAAGAAAATATAAAATCTGTATATTTTAGATAATATAACAGTTAGAGTCCTCAAATTTTGTCGGAGCCACTTTAGTGTCAATATGATCATTTAGGACAAAAAGTAGGCGGACTAGCATTAGGGGGCGTGGTACCTCCCATATAAATTAAATACAAAAATTCGTTTATCTGGGAAACTAATAGAACTTAATTCTTAAAATTTAGCACGAAGAACTTTAACATCCATATAAACATTTTGGGTAATAAATTGGCGGACTACCCATGAGGGGAGCGGCACCTCCCATATTAATTAAAAACAAAAATTCGTTTATCTGGGAAACTAATAGAACTAAATTCTTAAAATTTTGCACGAAGAACTTTAATATTCATCTGAACATTTTTAAGGAAAAAGAGCGGACTTTCATCTGGGGGGCTTGGAGCCCCCATATGAATAAAATAGAAAAATTCGTATATCTGAGAAACTATTAGAGCTAGAATCATTAAATTTTACTTGAAGAACTTTGACATTCACCTGAACATTTAGAGTATAACGGGCGGACATCCAATGGGTTACTTGGTACCATCCCATATGAATTAAATACAAAATTTCGTTTAACTGGGAAACTAATAGAACTAGATTCTTCAAATTTTGAACAAATTATTTTAATATTCATCTGAATATTTTGGAGGAAAAAGGGCGGTCTTTCATCCGGGGGGCTTGAAGCCCCCACATGAATTAAATTCGTATATCTGAGAAACTATTAGAGCTAGAATCTTCAAATTTTACATGAAGAACTTTGACATTCATGTGAACATTTAGAGAATAACGGGCGGACTTTCAATGGGGGGCTTGGCACCACATATATGAATTAAATACAAAATTTCGTGCATCTTGGAAACTCTTATATTATTCAAATTTTTTGTAGATAGATAGAAATTGGCGATAGATAGAAACTGGCGAACTTGCAATAATTTGCTTGACATCTTTCATATGTAACATATAATAAATCTGGTATTTATTTATACATATTCCTTTTAGGGTAGCAAAGCACACTGGGTATAGCTAGTACATATATAAATGCTGATTGCTATGTGTTGCAGTATACAAATAATTGCCATAATGTTCTAAAAGAAATGTCATAGTTCGTAAATGTCATAAATGCTTATTTGCGCCAGATACAAATCTAGCTCCTAACAATACAGTCCACCTATCCTTCGTAAGAAATCCTTTGTCCAACAGTTTAATAAATATACATAGAAAAAATCCTAATTCTATTGTTTTATTTCTTTTCCTTTTTTTCCTTTATTAAATTGTTCTGAGTACAAAATCATTGGGATTTTGTTTAGGCTCAGAGAGTTCATCGTCTCTTCCAATTTGTCCAGCCTTTTCCCTCTTACTTAAGAGATTCACCCAAACACTATCCAACTTTTGTAAAAATTCATTATGCCACAAATTATACACCAAAATAAAGTGCAACTGTAATGCTTTAAAATGATACATAAACTATTGCCCTAGCATAAAAACTGTCAAAGTTATTTGCAACCATATCGGAACCTCAAATTACCGCGTTTTTAAACATAGAACAATAATTCTACCGATCCATCAAATTGACCATTTTTTAGACGAACACATTATGCCACAAATGATATACCAAATTAAAGTGCAATCATAATACTCTAAACTGATGCATAAATGACCGTCATAGCATGAAAACTGTCAAAGTAATTCACAACCATATCGGAACCTCAAATTACCGCCTTTTTAAACCTGGGAAAATAATTCTATCGATCTATCCAATTGGCCATCTTCTAAAAATACATTATGCAATAAATTATATACCAAAACAAATGGCAACTAAAATGCAATAAAAAGATGTATAAACGACTGTTATAACATGAAAACTATAAAAGTTATTTGCAACCATATCGGGGCCTTAAATTACCACATGTTTAAACCTGTACCAATAAATATACCGATCTATCCAATTTTTGTAAAAATTCATTATGCCACAAATTATACACAAAAACAAAGTGCAACTGTAATGCTTTAAAATGATGCATAAATGACAGTCATAGCATGAAAACTGTCAAAGTTATTCACAACCATATCGGAACCTCAAATTACCGCGTTTTTAAACCTGGGAAAATAATTCTTCCGATTTATCCAATTGGCCGTTTTCTAAAAATACATTATGCAATAAATTATATACCAAAACAAATGGCAATTTTAATGCTTTAAAATGGTTCATAAACGACTGTCCTAGCACGAAAACTGCCAAAGTTAATTGCAGCCATATCGGAACCTCAGATTACCGCGTTTTTAAACATAGAACAATAATTCTACCGATCTATCAAATTGACCAATTTGTAAAAACACACATTATGCTACAAATTATATACCATATTAAAGTGCAATCATAATGCTTTAAAATGATGCATAAACGACTGTCATAGCATGAAAACTGTCAATGTTATTTGCAACCATATCGGAACCTCAAATTACCGCCTTTTTAAAGCTGTGAAAATAATTCTACCGATCTATCCAATTGGCAATTTTCTAAAAATATATTATGCAATAAATTATATACCAAAACAAATGGCAACTATAATGCAATAAAAAGATATATAAACGACTGTTATAACATGAAAACTATAAAAGTTATTTGCAACCATATCGGAGCCTTGAATTACCGCATTTTTAAACCTGTACCAATAAATATACCGATCTATCCAACTTTTGTAAAAATTCATTATGCCACAAATTATACACCAAAATAAAGTGCAACTGTAATGCTTTAAAATGACGCATAAACTATTGCCCTAGCATGAAAACTGTCAAAGTTATTTGCAACCATATCGGAACCTCAAATTACCCGCGTTTTTAAACATAGAACAATAATTCTACCGATCCTTCAAATTGACCATTTTTTAGACGAACACATTGTGCCACAAGTGATATACCAAATTAAAGTGCAATCATAATGCTCTAAACTGATGCATAAATGACTGTCATAGCATGAAAACTGTCAAAGTAATTCACAACTATAACGGAACCTCAAATTACCGCCTTTTTAAACCTGGGAAAATAATTCTATCGACCTTTCCAATTGGCCATCTTCTAAAAATACATTATGCAATAAATTATATACCAAAACAAATGGCAACTAAAAAGCAATAAAAAGATGTATAAACGACTGTTATAACATGAAAACTGTAAAAGTTATTTGCAACCATATCGGGGCCTTAAATTACCGCATTTTTAAACCTGTACCAATAAATATACCGATCTATCCAACTTTTGTAAAATTTATTATGCCACAAATTATACACCAAAATAAAGTGCAACTGTAATGCTTTAAAATGATGCATAAATGACTGTCATAGCATGAAAACTGTCAAAGTTATTCACAACCATATCGGAACCTCAAATTACCGCGTTTTTAAATCTGGGAAAATAATTCTACCGATTTATCCAATTGGCTGTTTTCTAAAAATACATTATGCAATAAATTATATACCAAAACAAATGGCAATTTTAATGCTTTAAAATGGTGCATAAACGACTGTCCTAGCACGAAAACTGCCAAAGTTAATTGCAGCCATATCGGAACCTCAGATTACCGCGTTTATTAAACATAGAACAATAATTCTACCGATCTATCAAATTCACTGTTCACGATGTTTTTATTTATTACTTTTGTTCATTTAATTCGTATTATATTTTTGTGCAATAATATTTTGTTTTAATATTTAAGAATAACCCTAATGTTCTTATTGTTTGTTATTTGCCTTTAAAACTAACGGTACAATATTTTTGATCTCTTCTTTGAGTAATTTTGTTATTATGGTTGTTGTTGTTAAATGTTTGAGTAATTTAAATCAAAGCATAAGAAATTTGTAATAGCATGATGAACAAGTGGTTTGACCACTTGTAATAAATCAGTTGCAGTTAAACAACCAAAAAGTCAAGAACTTTTATTTTTCGCAAACATTTTTGGTGACCCCGACGTGATATACAAACGTACGCGTATATGTAAATTTGTGTGTGCTTTCTTAACTGCACTTGAAAAGAAAAATAAATTGTTTTTGTTATTAAAGTAAAAAGTAAAAGTGAACTTTTTAAATATTGTGGTGACTGTACATTTTTTGGAGTTCTATTTTTTTGTGAGCCCTTCGTTGCATCATAAACAAAACAAATAAAGTTATTGTGTGAGAATCATTGTTAATGCCGTTAGCTGCGTACAAGAACAGTTTAGTGAATAATTATTAAAATAAAATATTCAAACTAATTAATCGGGGTTTTAATTAATTATGGAAGCGTTGAGAAATAAAAGAACCCATCTTAAGGGTACTGCTACTAGACTGGAGAACTTTCTTAACCAAGTTAATAATGAAACTTCGCTGTTTGAAATAAGAGCTAGATTGGAAAGACTGGAAAAAATTTATGACCAATTCCAGTCACTTGATATTGAAATGGCTGCACATGGCGAAAATATGCCAGTACGTGAAGGTGAATTGGAAGAATTTGAGTCACGCTACTTTCGAATGAAAACTAAATACACAGAGATTATAGATGCCAGGCTGCACTCATCTAATATTGTTGGAGATCCTCTAAATTCAACAACTATGCATCATGATGCTATGCAAAAACTTCTGGAAGCTCAAAGTGCCTTTTTTGAAAAATTCGCTGCGCTACAGATTAATCAACAACAAGTGCCTCAAACTGGTTTATCTCAAACTATGAATTCAACAAATCCATCTGCTGATGTGCGTCTACCAAAATTAAATGTTCCAGTTTTTGATGGAAAATATAGTGATTTCAAATCATTTTTGACTTGTTCACTAGCTCAATCCACAACAATAATTCACTGGCAGCTGCTCAAAAGTTCCAATATTTAAAAGGATTATTGAAGGATGAACCCGCTAATCTTATACGTCATCTTCAAGTTACTGATCAAAATTATGAAGAAGCCCTGATGAAGCTACAAGAACGCTACGATAAGCCTTCATTAGTGGTTGACTCATTTATTGAAACTTTTTTATATATTCCAAAAGCTGATAACACTGCAAGTCTACGTCATTTATCCAATGTTGCTGATGAGGTGGTAAGAGGTTGCGAGCACAAGGTGCCGATGCTGAAAAACGTGATCCATGGTTAATTCATATTTTGAGCAAAAAAATTGATCGAGAATCCCTACAAGCTTGGGCAGAACATTGTGGTAAAGTATTATTCCCTTCGCTGGACAGTTTTATCACATTTATTAATAAAAGATGTGATGCTTTGGAACGTTTACCATCTACAAATAAACATTTACAAAAGAGTAAGTCGATTCGCGCTTATACTAGCAACATGAAAAAGGGATGCGTTGTTTGTACCCAAAACCATCATCTCTGTTATTGCCCTACGTTCAATAGAGTTGATACGTCTTCTCGAATTGAAATAATAAAAGAGAAGAATTTGTGCTTTAACTGCCTGAAACCAAATCATCGAGTACAAACTGTCCGTCAAGAATTACTTGTGAAGTTTGCCATGGTCATCATCACTCTTTAATACATTTGGAGCATAAGCCGCCAGCTAACTCTTCAACTAAGGTAAAAAAGCCAGAGGATGAACTAACAAAAAAGCCAGCTGCTGCTAATACAACCTTCCTCATATCTGAGGATTCTTCGGTGAATTTATCAACATCATCTGAGGTAAATTATATAAATATGTTATTGCCAACTGCTAGGGTTGTGGTTAAAGATAATATGGGATATTATCAAAGCTGTAATATATTATTAGATTCCGGTTGTCAAAATACTTTAATTTCAGAAAAGTGTGCCCAAAGATTAAGCCTAGTAAGAAGCCCTTCTAAAATTTACGTAAGTGGACTGGCTAATATGAAGGCTGGAGCAACGAGAGGTAAAGTTCAACTTGAAGTCAAATCTGTACACAGTGAAGAGATATTTTTTATGCAAGCTCATGTATTTAACAATTTAACTTCTAAATTACCATGTACAAATTTAATATTTAATTGCTGGGATGATTTAAAAAACCTACCATTAGCTGATAATAAATTTATATACCTAAATATATTGATATTATTATTGGATTTGATTACTTTTTCTCATTCATAAAAGAGGGCAGTATTTGGAAAAATGGTAATTTAGTTGCCCAAAATACAGCCTTTGGTTGGGTAGTGTGTAGTGGATGTTCGATGGAAGATTCCTTTGCCGTATTCTATACAATGAATTACTATAGTCCAGAAGAGGATATTAATCACTCATTACGTTTATTTTGGGAAATTGAAAGAGTCTGTTATAAAGAACCATCATTAACTAAGGATGATCAAAGGGCTGAAGATTATTATAGAGCTACTACACTGCGAGACAAAAGATATTCAGTGAGATTGCCTTTCAAACATAAGCCCGAATTAGGCATTTCTTATAATGCTGCATTGAGAAGACTTCAAGCTATGGAACGTAAGTTTAAATCTAACATTATTTTAAAGGATTCTTATTCTGAGTTTATGAGAGAATATCTTAATATGGGACATATGGAACTTATTCCAAAAGATGAGATAAATCGCCCTGCTGCCGAAATATATTATCTACCACACCATGCTGTGTTAAAAGATTCTAGTATTACTACAAAGTTACGTGTTGTTTTTGACGGTTCTAGTAAAACATCAAATGGGAAATCTCTAAATGATAATCTTCTAAAAGGTCCCATTTTGCAGCAAGATCTAGTAGCTGTAATATTACGATATAGATGTAAAAAATATTGCTTTTCTGCTGATATAAAACAAATGTTTCGAATGATTGACGTTCAAAAATGTGACCGGGATTATCAGAGAATTTTATGGAGAGAAGATTCTACTGATGAAATACAGCATTATAGACTCACTACAGTAACGTACGGTACCACACCCGCACCATATCTTTCAATACGTACACTTTTGCAGTTGAGCGAAGATGAGCGTGAGCATTTTCCCTTAGCTAGTGAAGCTTTAAAAACGAGTTTTTATGTTGATGATTGTATGGCTGGCTTCAATACAATAGAAGATGCTGCAAAACTAGCGGAACAGTTAAATGAGTTGCTTACGGCTGGCGGCTTTCAATTAAGAAAATGGGCTGCTAATAATAGCAGTGTTCTAAGAAAAATTCCCGAGAGTGATAAATTAGAGAGTATTGTAAAAATCCCCACTGACATAACTATATGTCTACTTGGAGTTATTTGGAAACCTGATATTGACTGCTTTTCATATAAAGTAAAGAATAAGGACTACTGCCTTGACACAAAGAGAAAATTATTATCAGAAATTTCAAAAATCTTCGATCCACTAGGTTGGATTTCACCGGTTATAATTGCTGTTAAGATTATCATTCAAAAAATTTGGCTATTAAGTTTAGATTGGGATGAACACCTTTCATCTGATATTAAATCTGTAGCAGAGCAATTATTTTCTGAATTTTATTTGCTGAATAATATTAACATTCCTAGAATTATTTTCTCCACAGAGTCTATCGTCACTTATCATGGCTTTTGTGATGCATCTAAAGCAGCATATGCAGCCGTCGTATATTGCAGAAAAACATCAGCAGATGGTATAACTTCTACGAATATTGTTATGGCCAAAACTAAAGTGGCACCACTAACAGTGATTTCTATTCCACGGCTAGAACTCTGTGCTACCTATCTTTTGACTCAATTATTTGAATATTTAATACCTGTGTTGTCGATAAAAGTGAAAGACATTACTTGCTGGTCAGATAGTAAAACAGTATTGGCATGGTTGTCTTCACATCCCAGTAAGTGGTAGACTTTCGTAGCTCATAGAACTGGCTATATATTGGAAACCCTACCTGAGGTCAAATGGAGGTATGTACCTACTAAATTAAATCCTGCTGATTGTGCTAGCAGAGGTGTTAGATCTAGCTATCTAGTCGAAGATGAAATGTGGTTTAAAGGTCCACCATTCCTACTACATGATTCTAGTGAGTGGCCAAAATCAATTAAAGACGTTATAACTGATGAAGAGTTACATGTGGGTAAATTATTTGCATTTCATAATGCAACAACTTCCAAATCGGATGACACCCCTTTAGATGTTTGTGCTATTTTAAATAAAAGAATATCTAATTTTCAACGCATGATTCGAGTACTTGCTTACTGCTACCGAGCTGTAAAATTCTTGAAATCTAAATCTGGCCATAATTTACCGCTACATGTTGATGAACTAAACCACGCAGAGTATGTTTTATACAAATACCATCAGAACTTGGAATTTCTTGAAGTCATAAAAAATATTAAGAAAAACGTTCCTATAGCTAGCAAAAAGTTAAGAAGATTATCACCATTTCTGGATGAACACGGAATACTGCGTGTAGGAGGGAGACTTTCTAACGCTGATTTACCTTATGATAGTCAACATCAAATCATTCTATCAAAGGATTGTCCTATCACATTTAAAATTGTTCATGCATGTCACTTGAGTAATATGCATGCTGGTGTAACATTAATGATTTAAACCCTACGACAGAAATATTGGATTGTTGGAGCTCGAGAATTAGTTAAACGTGTATATCGCTCGTGTAAAGTTTGCCATCGTTACAGTGCTAGATCTAATGATCAACTAATGGGAGACTTACCTAAATTTCGTGTAAACGCTGCCTATCCATTTTATGAAGTTGGGTGTGACTATGCAGGTCCCATTATGTATAAACTACATAATGGTCGTAAAGCACCTATTGTAAAGGCCTATGTAGCAGTATTTATTTGCCTAGTTACAAAGGCCATTCACCTGGAGCTGGTTTCTGATCTAAGTTCTGATGCATTCTTAGCTGCATTAGACAGATTCGTTGCAAGAAGAGGACTTTGCGGACACATTCATAGTGACAATGGAACTAACTTTCAAGGAGCTGCTAAAAAACTTGGCGAAATTTACAAATTGGTAAAGAGTTTTGAATTTAATACTAATGTTTCGAACTTTTTGTCTTCTAAAGGTGTACAATGGCATTTTATACCGCCTTCTGCACCACACTTTGGAGGAGCTTGGGAATCCACTGTGAAAAGTATGAAGTATCATCTAGAGAGAACTATTGGTCAAGCTACTTTAAATTATGAGGAATTAACTACACTGTTAACAAGAATTGAAGCACTATTGAATTCTAGACCATTGGTGCAAGCTGACCGCATTTTTAAACCTGTACCAATAAATATACCGATCTACCAATTTTTGTAAAAATTCATTATGCCACAAATTATACACAGAAACAAAGTGCAACTGTAATGCTTTAAAATGATGCATAAATGACTGTCATAGCATGAAAACTGTCAAAGTTATTCACAACCATATCGGAACCTCAAGTTTTACCGCCTTTTTAAAACCTGGGAAAATAATTCAACCGATTTATCCAATTGGCCGTTTTCTAAAACTACATTATGCAATAAATTATATACCAAAACAAATGGAAATTTTAATGCTTTAAAATGGTGCATAAACGACTGTCCTAGCACGAAAGCTGCTAAAGTTAATTGCAGCCATATCGGAACCTCAGATTACTGCTTTTATTAAACATAGAACAATAATTCTACCGATCTATCAAATTGACCAATTTGTAAAAACCACACATTATGCTACAAATTATATACCATATTAAAGTGCAATCATAATGCTTTAAAATGATGCATAAATGACTGTCATAGGATGAAAACTGTCAATGTTATTTGCAACCATATCGGAACCTCAAATTACCGCCTTTTTAAAGCTGTGAAAATAATTCTACCGATCTATCCAATTGGCAATTTTCTAAAAATATATTATGCAATAAATTATATACCAGATTACCGCGTTTATTAAACATAGAACAATAATTCTACCCGATCTATCAAATTCACCAATTAGTAAAACACACATTATGC